>NC_142931.1:71658997-71816497 GCF_046866305.1 Octopus bimaculoides | reverse complement strand
GTGAAATTTGAACTTAGAATCTAAAGACGGACGAATTGAATTCCGTGTCACATTTTTTTAATTGGTTATAGTGTTCAGGAAGAAGAGGGGGGGTCAGTGTGTATCTGAAATCCGATGTAGTTGACTTAGGCTTCACACCAGTTGCTCACCGAAGTCGGGATTCTATCAAATTAGATTAAAGTTTCCTTTGCTGTATTTGTAGCCTTATTGGTGCATTGCAGTAGATACAGGTGAGTTCTTAATAAGCTTCATTTGAAGTATAGTTCTTGTAATGTATTTTATTTTAGGTTAGTTCAGTTCTATGTTACATTTTTAATTTTTCAATGTTTTCTATGGCTGCGATTTTTATTGCTGGGTACGGTGAAGAAAAAGGAATATATACTAATTTAGTTAAGGATAAGGGTATGCAGTAGAGAAATTCTGGGCATGGGCTTCTATCTTTCATTCCTATTATATATGGGTGAGATATCAAGTTACAAAATGCGGGTATTGAATTTCTTAAAAGCTTTAGTATGTTTGAATCAGCATCTTAAGGCCTGTTATAGTCTACAATTAAGTTGTGTTCCGACGTAAATATTTGGTGCATTTCTCCTATACATAACCCACATCTTTTCCCCATATTCTATACGTATTAGCCGTACCAATTATCTCCCACTCTGTGGTAAAGCTATGGGGCCAGATTAGTCTGTTTAAGCCCGTGTTGTTCAATTAATTTCTATCTCTAAATGAATTTAAATGATTTAATAGACGTTTTCTGAAAATTTAGCGAGGTCGCTCCTATATAGGAGTATGTTCCTCTGTCACATACGATCTTACATTGATACACTAATTTCTTTGTCAAACATCTTAGAAATATTGATTTCCCGGACTAACGTGTCTCGGATCAAACAAAAATGTTTGCAATATGATTAACAGAAAAAAATCTTCATCACCAAGCTTTTTCTAATCAGATAGTTTTACAAGAATTAATTCAGCATGTGAGTATTCAATTCTTTTGTGGTTATTAAGTGCAAAATGAAGAAAGGAAATTAATTATTTCAACTTATAATTTGGCTCTAACTTTACGGATAAGAATTTCAAAGCAATTTATAATATTAGCACAAAGAAATCAGGAGCGCCTGCACTATAGTCAGACTCATTAGAAATAGCAAATAAACCCCAATTAAATTACACTACCGTCTTAAAACTGACTTCAAATATATCTAAGATAATGAATCTTATATTCAATTTCAGTGTATATAAGGGAGATTGGTACAAGTGGAACACTTTTAGTGACAACTATGTCAGACGTGATGTAAGTGATTGTGGAAGCTACTGCGAATTGAAGGCATCAAAGAGAACATATATAATATAGAGAGGAGAATCTAGGAAAAAGGTAACGATATTTTCATTAAAAGAGCGTATTTAAATAAAGACATATACTAAAAAAGTATATATATATATACATTACATTTAATCTTTTATATATAAACAGAAATTTAATTTTAACTATTATCGTCATCAGCACATTCTTTCAATTCAAGATAAGAAAGAATTTTGTATAGAGCAAAAATGCCACATCAATCAAAACACCTACGCTTGTACTAAATGATATTACTGAAAAAAAGTTAACGATAAAAGCGTTAAATAGATACATGCATTACAAACATATGTGAGCTGAAAATATAAAATTTGTAATGGAAATCTAATAAATTCAATTATAACACAATATTTTTCCTTGGTAGATTTTTCTAACTTAGAATCATTCTAAGTGCAGGTACATATACAGATTATATAGAAAAGTATGAATCTATATCAGCATTGCTCTCTCTCTCTCTCTCTCTCTCTCTCTCTCTCTCTCTCTCTCTCTTTCTCTCTTTCTCTCTCTCTCTCTCACTCTCTCTCTCTTTCTCTTTCTTTGTATATATATATATATATATATATATATATATATATATATATATATATACATATATTAAGACGTTTGTATGGATAACTGAATAAATGTCACTGCGCCTCCATGCAAGTGAATATTTACATTCTTGTTCTTATCTACATTCCGGATAAAAATATTTTACTGATTCAATTATGTATATTATGTATTTCTGTAGTGCTCTTTTCATTATAGGGTTGAGCCTCATTAAAGTTCCGATATAATAATTTAATGTGATGTCATATAAACTGCAATCTTTTTATAATGAAGCAAACATATTTCCATAAACAGCTACTACAGGTGGTGGTGGTGGTGGTATATGTGGCGGAGCATGAGGAGGATGAGGAGGAGAAAGATGAAGATGGGCTTTCCAATCGAAGTTGACGAAGTTGACGTATGTATATATATGCATATATAGATACAACACAAAAACAAAACGTGGACAGAATGAGAAACGAGATATGCAACATTAAGAATATTTCCTTCATCAGTTGTCCTCTGTTTTCTCTGATCCGCGTTTCAAAGGTAAGGACAAGACGCGACTTCATTAAAACCGCCATTCCCGCAAAGCAAATTAAATGAAATTTGAGATTGTTTACTCTGGTCATGTATGTTTTTTTTTTAAGCCAAAAAATTATTTTTAATTTATGGTTCTCTTCGATTTCATTCATACAAGGCGATGTTTATTCCTTTTATATTATTTTGAAATAATATTATTTTTTTTTTGTTATTCATATCACCGCTTTTTTTAAATAACCGTTAATCGAAAACGTCCAAGCAAACTCAGATGTCTATGTGCCAATATGAATTGTATCATAATATATCATACGTATAACTTTAATTCGTGTTCCATTTCAGATCACAGCTGCCCGACGAACGGGATCGTGAAACTCTGAATAGCAATATTCTGTCATGTTTTTGTGCCTTTAATAATGAACTGTATATATATATATATATATATATATATATATATATATATATATATATATATATATGCGTGTGCGTGTGTTAGTGTATATACACGCGTTAACATACATGTAGAAATGAACACACGGATACATAGGAGTGAAACAATTATTAATTCTTAACCAGCGAACAAATCATCTATCTTGCAGTAATGTAGCTAAACTCCATGAAACCTCTTTTACAGTAGAACTGTTGATGCAGAATACATAAAAGCAGGTTACCCACAAGAAAAACAATATTTCGTGATCCTATTGCACTTAGTTTTGGTATGGTTGAGATTATCATTAAAATATATAAACAAAATAAATATATTACATGCATAAACCCAGTATACTTTCTTGCACAAGAACAACAGGAAGTATAATTTCCTTGAAGGGGAGAGTTCTTATGAAATTTTTGCCTCTTGTAAATTCACCGTTTCACGTTGCATAGCAAGAGATTTAATGTTATTGGCAAATGATTATTGGTATGTGTGAGTGTCTCCGTGCAAAATGGGTGCAGGTCTTATATTATACTATATTTTTTTGTTTCTAAACTTTATTGGCAAAGGGTGGAAATTATTGGCAGTGGTATGCTCGTTCACACATGCACCATAGCATATATATATATATATATATATATATATATATATATATATATATATATATATATATATATATGTGTGTGTGTGTGTGTGTGTGTGTGTGTGTGTGTGTGTGTGTGTGTGTGTGTGTGTGTGTGTATCCATACACACATGCTTGTGCCTCTGTGTGTGTGTATAATAGTCTGAGTAAGAGTGAAAGATATGTACTACTGCTATTAATGATATGTACTGCTGCTATTACTACTATTACCAGCAACACCACCACCACCACCACCACCACCACCACTACCAGCACTAATAACAACACTAATAGAGGTGATGGTGATGATGGTGGTAGTATTATTCATATGAACATTGACTTGACTGAAATGTAAAATTTCTAGAAAAGTGTATGAATAATAGCAAAAACTTCAATGAAAACAGGAATGTTGTTTATAATATTCCTGAATTATTTCTTTAAATGCGATCAAAGAAAAATAAAACTGTTCAAGTACCACAAAACCTTGACGCCTAAGCTGCACCTGGGCAAATTATTTCCTTGAGAAAAGCTGGATAAATGCGAACTAAGTTGGCACATTCACCAAAAGGCAAAATTTAACCCAAATACTGATTGTTTAATAGAGTTCGGAAGATTATCAACCTGTATTATACATATCATATATGTATCTGTGTGTATGTGTGTGTGTGTATGTGTGTGTGTGTATACGAGTGTACAAATAAGAATATATTAGTACTATGCTGAAAATTTCTTAGCTTTAAAGCTATCGCGAAAGGACAGGCTGGAAGCTCGACCTTCCGTGTTCTTTTACAGGGTTTAGAAATACTGAAGGAGAGATGCGATAAGTGTGTGAATTCGGAAGGGGAATATGTTGAAAAAAATCATAATTAACTGATCTTCCATTAAATTCTTTTACCCAAACTAAGAACCGTTTCTGCACTATCTCGTACAGTATAATCAATGGTTAGAAAATTTAGGAACCTATTTACTTATGTACATTTTATGTATTGTTTACCTGGAATGTTCATAACCTCCATTTAAAACTAATCGTGCTTTCAATTATGATGAAATGATTATCTTGTGTATTAGAGAGAGAGAGAGAGCGACATGACGCATGTATACATGCATACATAGATAAATGCAAACATATATGTATGTATGTATGTATGTATGTATGTATATATATATATTTATATATATATATATATATATATTTATATATATATATATATATATATATAATATATATATATATATATATATATATATATATATATATATATATATATATATATATATATATATATATATATATATATATATATATATTTGAAGGTTTTTAACTTTTAAATTCGTATATTTAAAAGAGATAGAAACTTCAAATTCGATATATCCAAGATCGATTTATTTACCACTCTATGTCAACATTTCTGTGCCGAAACTTATCGAGTGACTGGCCCATTGGATTTCCGACATTTGGCACTTCTTCAGGAATGGCTACCATCAGAACAAATTACGAAAAAACACATACATAACGATCATAATAAATTATTAAATTATTAAAATTTCGTTTACGTCCACCATTATTTTTTCCGTTATTATATATATATATATATATATATATATATATATATATATATATATATATATATATATATATATATATATATATATAGGGGAGGTAACTCCTTAATTTTTCTATTGTTATTGCTCTCCTGTGAATGTCTACTAGATTAATTTATTTTATTTATTTATTTATTTATTCATTTATTTATTAATTTATTTATCTATTAATTTAGTTATTAATTTTAAAATTATTATCTATTATCCCCTATATGTCGACTATATTCATAGCCCCTAGAGGGTTCACATGTCTATTATTCCATTTTATATTATTATTGTTAGGTCTCTTTACTTTGCTAAGAGAAATCTCAGTTCAGCCATCAAACCACCTAGGAATCATTACAAGCCCCTTTACTAAAAACAAATTATTAATATTTTGATATTTTATCATTCTTTGCTATTACCATTTTTTTCTATGGTTTTCATATAAAAACTTGACCCTCATCTCTTCCTACTAAATGTTTAGTCATTTATTTTGTTCTCAGTTCTTACTTTTATTTCATATCTACCCTTAATTTGTTAGAGTCACTTATTTACATTGTATTTGGAGATCAAACACTTAATTGTGTTGTACTATACTATATTACCTGTTCCTTGCTTTACCCGTATACATATGCATATATACATACATACACATACATACATATACATACATATATATATATATATACACACGTATATACACATATATATATACACATATATATGCACATACATACACATATACATATACATATATATATACATATACATATATACACATATATATACATACACAAACACACCTATACATGTACGCACTTACACACACACACACATATATATATATATATATATGTATGCGTATCCTTATCTCCGTTCAGATACACACATATACACACACTTATATGCACTCATCCATATATGCATAACTACACATACACAAACATACATGAGATATCATGATGTACTTCCTCACATCCTAAGATCATTTATATCATTTATTGGTAACGGTTGCAACATCCTCTGCAAAATTATATATATATATATATATATATATATATATATATATATATATATATATATATATATATATATATATATATATATATATATATATATATATATATATATATATATATATATATATATATATATATAATTTTGCAGAGGATGTTGCAACCGTTACCAATAAATGATATATATATCTTATATATATAATATATATATATATCTTTTTCCGAAAGAATCTAGTGCTCTTAGCATAGATGTTCTTGGGGCCGTCCAGATTAGAGCAGTCTCGATAGTAACAGACCGAAACTACAAAGACGATCTGATTCTCAACTGAAGATTGAAAGCTCCGGATGACCCATCCTTGTTTTTTCCTGTCCTTTTTTGTATCGTCTAACTGTCCGAATGTTATGTTGTCGCCTGTTACGTTCTTGTTCCATTTTTTGTATTTGTCTTTCTTTTATATACACACATTGCGGCGTACGTACACTTTTGGTCTCCTATATATATATATATATATATATATATATATATATATATATATATATATATATATATATATATATATATATATATATATATATATATATATATATATATATATATATATATATATATATATATATATATATATATATATATATACATATATATATATATATATATATAAAACAAATAGTAAATGAGTATATGCATATATACGTACAGGTATGTGCATACCGACATTCACCTGTATGTATAGGTCATATCTGGGTACAGGACATTGCAAACACACGTAGACGTTAACACACGAGCCACATAGAGAACATTATACTTCATCTTCTCTCTCTCAGCTACCCACGTTTTAACACCGGCGTTTCGACGGTTCATTTATGTTTGTCTGTGTCAGTGTGTGCGTGTGTATGAGTATGTGTGTGTGTTTGCACGTGTTACTCTATGCATAAGGTATATTAGCGAATATATAATTCCTTGTATGATAAGAATTATTCTATCGCTGATAATTAATTGGTGACAATACTTCATAGACTAGAAAATAATCTGCTTTAGAGAAATCGAGTTAGAAAGTATGCACTTGCTTACATAACCTGCCAGATACTCACACACACAAAGTGGAAGAAAGAGAGTATACTTTTAAGTATATGCACATATCTATCGAGCATTATTAGCAACCTGGAATTTCGAAATTGCGTCCATGTTAATTGAAAACTATGCCACGCGGTGGAAATGACATAAAACTGCTTCTGTTGCTATTATATATACACATATTTACATTCTCAGTTCAAATTCCGCCGAGGGCGACTTTGCCTTTCGTCCTTTCGGGGTCGATAAATTAAGTACCAGCTGCATACTGGGGTCGATCTAATCAACCGCCCCCCCACCTCCGCCAAACTTTCGGGCCTCGTACCTAGAGCAGAAAAGATTATATATACACACATACATGCACAAATATAGCTACTTGCTCGTAGTTTAATATATGCGTATGTGTGTGTGTGAGAGAGATGGATACGGTGTGTGCGCGCATGCGCGTGCGCGTGCGATTGTATAAATAGAAGTTTATGCTAATGTGTATATGTATGAGTTTTTGAATATAACTTCGACTATGTTCACACGTGGAAGTACTTTATTTGCATCAGTATATCATTATCTAATAGAGATTATCTTTTATATAGATCATCATATATTTCCATTATTATTGAAATTCTTACTCTGACCATTTTTAATGAACTTGAAATGATGAACATACGGAAAGAAGTTTTGATAATTACATAATTTTACTATATTGTCATTTGTTTTTCTGTTTGTTTCATGTTGTTTCGTATATATTTGTATTTATAGTTTGTTCACAATAACATTTCCTATTTAATTTGGCTAAAAACATTAATTCATTTTCTTAAATTAGTTTTATAATGTCTGAGTCAACCGTAAAAGCAACAGTACTAAAACACAGTTCTTGATAACATATTATTAGATTTTCCAGAAAAAGTCTAAGCATTCTCAAAGAAATTAGATAAAAGAACACGCCTGCTCATCAAAATTAGAAATATGCAATTTCAAGGAGAAATAGCTACTTAAAGCTGTGGATTATTAAAATAACTATTATACTGCATCCAGGTTACAGGAGTTAGATTCAATACAATTCAATACAATAAAACAACCGTAATGCATGTGAGTAAAATAGTTATAAATTAGAGTACTGTGTAATGATTTCGAACACATCTCTGTGCACATGTATATATAGTTTTATTTGTGGATGCGCAATGGCCTAGTGGTTAGGGCAGCGGAATGGCTGTTATAGGATCGCGGCTTCGATTCCCAGACAGGGCGTTATGAGTGTTTATTGAGCGAAAACACCTAAAAGCTCCACGAGGATCCGGCAGAGGTGTTGGTGGCGAACCCTGCTGCACTCTTTTATCACAACTTTCTCTCACTCTTTCTTCTTGTTTCTGTTGTATCCGTATTTCGAAGGGCTAGCCTTGTCACACTGTGTCACGCTGAATCTCCCCCAGAACTAGGTTAAAGGTACACGTGTCTGTGGAATGCTCAGCCACTTACACGTTAATTTCACGAGCAGGATATTCCGTTAATTAGATGGACTGAAACCCTCGTCGTCATAACCGACGGAGTGCCGTCATGGTTTTATGTATGGTGTACGTATATTTGAATGTGTATGTATGTATATATATATATATATATATATATATATATATATATATATATATATATATATATATATGCGTGTGTGTGTGTGTGTGTGTGTGCGTGTGTATATATATATATGCATGTATGTACGTATATAGGTGTATACGTGAGCTTAGGTAAGCATGTGTGTAGTTGATTTGTATATAATTGTGAATCTATATATACATGATAAATTTTTAGACGTTCATACATGTGTGAAATCTTGTCCTAGTTTTGTATTTTCGTTTGGTTATATGAATATATGTATATATACAGAGATGTGTTTGTCTGCAAACAGTCATGTAAAACCGTGTGTGATTACTGGCATAGTCATTTATAGCTGTGTATTTAACGTACATTTCAATGAGTAGATTCAGTCAAGCAAAATGTTTTTCCACTTACTGCTTTGCATGTGTCTGTGTCTATGTATGAGTGTATGCCTGTATGTATGAATATAGTTATCTATGTAGAGATATGTATGGGTTTTTGCATATATTATTTTGCATGTGAGTCTGCGTATGCGAATGTCTGAGCCTGAGTGACTGTAGGTGTATATTTAAAAATATTTCTACTTACGTTTTTTTGTTTAATTTATTGTATATGTCCATACGTGTATCGTTCTCCGTTCGTGTTTGTGTGTATGTAACTGCATACCTCTGTGTGTGTGTATATATAGAGAGATTGACAGATAGATAGATAGAGATAGATAGATAGATAGATAGATAGATAGATAGATAGATAGATAGATAGATAGATAGATAGATAGACAGATAGATATGTATATAGATAGATAGATAGATAGATAGATAGATAGATAGATAGATAGATAGACAGTAGACATAGACAGTAGACATAGACAGATAGATAGATAGACAAATAAATAGGTATATATTTCTGCTTATGTTTATTTTTTTAGATTTATATCTTCATACATGTATTATATTCTGTTGTCTATGTAACTACATATGTCTACGTGTATGTGAGTGTGTGTGTGTGTGTGTGCGTGTGTGTGTGTGTGTTTGTGTGAGCTTGTGTACACGCACGTTTTGTGCATATGAAAGTGTACATGACTCCTTTGTCTGTCTTTTCCTTTGTGTGTTTGCATCAATCTATGTGCGTCTGTCTGTGTCTACGCTCTTTTTATAAATTTCTCAACTGAAAAACAAAAATAATGGTGAAAACGATTTGATCTCATTTTAGATGATCAAAGGATAGAGAAATAGAGCAATGAAAATACGGTGAAGAATAACAATAACAGACGATCTCAACGAACAAAGTAATAATAATAAACCCCCAAATATTTCGAGATTGATGAATAAAATGTAACTAAAGTATTTATTAATAGAACAAAAAAAATGCACAAGCGTATAAGGAAATAAAATATCAAAAATATATCTGAACTGGCATAGAAATGAAAAATGTTTACAAAGAAAATAAAATGCAAGAATCTGAATAGTGAAAACGAGTGAAAACCGCAATGAAATGAAAGCAACTGAAATAATCTTGGAATATTTATGAGAAACATTACTATATCAGCATCAGAAATGGTTCGATTAGATTCCATACATATAGCAAACATATTTAAGATTTCTGCAAACTATGAATAACTTTTCTTCGAATCTAAACAATAGTTCTTGCGGCTGCGAACAAAAGTAGTTTATTGTTTGGTATTTTATTTGTATCGAACCAACAAAATTAACGTAATTCATAGAATATCAAACAAAAACTTCTTTAGATTTTATAGTTTATTACTTTGAATATGATAGTTACTGACTCATATAACAGACACCCTTTAACTGTATATGTATGCTTAATTGATTTTTGTGTATTTTGGCAATCATACAAAATGCCAAAATGTATCATGACCTTCATTAATGAGTCTTCTGTTTTCGACATCTACATGCCTCTAATGTATGTCCTAGATCCAGAAATTAATGTTAATGCTTTGAAGACTTGGTTGGTGCATCATCGAGTTACTTTTTGCCTCATTGCTTTTCATTGTAACCTATTGCTGAGTATAAAGCGTTATGTTAGACGTAATTCCCTGCAGCTCAGGTTTCAAACATCTGTCATTTATTTTGTCAAAAATTGTTAGTAAATACTCAGTTTTATACTCAAGTCTCAAGAAATCAAAATTTAACTGTTCAGATTAAGCGATTTTTCAATGAATTTGCATCGAAGTGAATTAGTCGCCTGTAAAGTTACTTGTAATCATGAACAAACCAAGTAAGTGATATATTTGTCTTTTGTGAATAAAGTGCAGAGTAATTAGATTTAATGTTCGCTAAGAGAAAAGCGAAATATTCATGAGATTGTTTAATATGTACACGGAATATAGCATCTAGGTCTTGTTGGACCATTACATCCCTGATTGTGAGTCTATTTCTTGTCTGTGTGACAGAGAAGAACATCTGTTTCTGCATGCTTGGTTGTGAATGATGCTTGGCGATTACCATTCACCATTTTATTACTTTGGAAATTAAAGTTAAAAATGCATTAATTTACAGTTTTATTTCTTTTAAATATTGACATTTTGCAGTAAAAGCTCTATTGAAGTTAGATATATGTAGTCCACTCAGTGATCGAAGGATTTGCCTGTTTTATTGAAGAAGTCCTTTGAAGAATGTTCACTTCAGAGTAAAATTGACTTCATATTCTAAAAGTGGTTCTGATTTTACTAAAACGGATAGTATACTTCCAAATGACTTTCTCTTGATCAATTTTCAAAGACTCCATGTGAAGGATTCATATATTTTAGTGTATACATTCATGAGTTCAGTAAAGCAACTTGCAGATTTTAGGAGGGGGTCTGGAGAGCCATTTTGCAATTGTGAAGTTCTTTACGTAATGATAACTCATTGTTTCTCTTATTTTTCTGATACGATTGACTTGTTAAATATTGATGCATCTAGAATATGGTGCCTACAACTGGAAGAAGTTGTGCCTAGTCTACTATAATGGCAATCATGGAAACATCATGAAATATCGGCCAACTATATCTGTTTCTGAATTGCGTAATATCTTATATTATGTATGAAGATTAGCATGCACAAAAATATAAGCAATTGATTTCTCATTCCCCAATTATGCTACCATGATTTCTCTCGTGAATCACTCCTTTAGTCTAAACAATTTTTGCAACGTCATTTGGTTTTCATTGTAATGTTCTTTTCCATCTTTGTCTCAATAAATATAATATTCTCTATATCTTCCAAAATATTTCAGATGTTTTGCAAGGGAATCGTTTAGTCCCTAGAACGATTAATTTAGGTTTACGGTTCTAAGAAATTTCCTAGTTGAGTAATTGCGTTACTTTAAAATTTTATTCGTAACAGTTAAATCAATCAATTTTTCACACATGTGTCTCAAATCCTATTGAGTAAGTAAAACTTGTGAGTTTTGTTGTTTCCGTTTTCCTGTATAGTGTATGCCTTTCAATAATGTCATGATTTGGATGGTAATATCTTGCTTTGAAATCAATAATATATTGATATTAAAACAGGTTATGTACTTAAAGACTTTTGAAAAAGCTAGTTATTCTATCTGCACCATTCATTTCACAAGTGAGCTTTCAGTTTATTATACGCTCATGATCATTCAGAAAAATAACAGCGCAAGATTCAGTAAATTTAAGTAACGTATTTTTCGTTTTAATTGACATGTTGATATGAACAGATTAAGTTAATCAACATATCTTCTATGATTGTCCGCCACTTCATTAAATATATTGGAATAAAGAAGCTGGTCTTTAACAGTGAAGTTTGCCTATAGATGCAAAACCATTTTGCTGAACTTTGTAGATTCCCGTTGCGATCAGTAAATTCCGAAGCCTCGTTATAGAATTTGAGGCGGTAGTCTCCGAACATATCCTCATTCTTTATGAAATACATTAGTACTGTTATTAATGCAGTTATATTCTAAAGAAAGTATATATTCACCACACATCAGCCTATGCATATCTAGGTGTGCATGTATTTTGTTTACACAATTTAATTGAACGTACATATATACGACGCACGCACACACATATATACAGGGTGAGAGAGAGAACAACAGAGAGAAAGAAAGTGAGCGGCTATTATATTTCTTCTAAACGCTCTATTACGTATACGTTCATGTATTAGATATATCTTAAGTTATTTTCAATTTAGCCGGGTTTGAGTTAACCTGATAAGTGATTGGTATTTTGTACCTTTTATCTGTATCTAAATATAGTGACACAAAAGAAACGATCGTCGGCAATGTATGGTGTAATCATCAATCAAAGAGGTGGCTTTTCTTCATTCTTGTCCATGTTGTCAGTTATCGGGGATACGATGAAATTCTTCTAAGCGATATTTGGATTTACTTGCTATACATAAGGAATTACTTTGGATGTTAATCCTATTTGAATTTATTAGGATCTGGTTGTTTGATATAGTTAACTAAGTTCCCTTAACATACATACACGCGCACGCACTTAGGCACGCACGCACATGCCTACGCGCACACACAGACACACACATATACCTAACTTCTAATCAATGTTGCTATTGTGATTAACTGTGTTTCCAACAAGCTTGATTAAACAGTGTGAGATGTAACGAATACAAGGAAATGAATTAACAGTCGATAACATGTTTCATTTCTTTCACATTTTCCAAAATGTAGAAGCTCAGGATAGTGTTGTTAGTCATACGTAACATCTGCTTAGTACGTTAACTGCGTTTCATTGAATTATAAAGTCAACAGAACTGTTATACTATGAAAATAACTAAACACATCTTTTTGCGTGTAATAGCATGATAGCGTTGAATTCATTGCGTGCATTTTAGTATCGATTCTTTGAATAATTTAACGGCTCTCCGCTAATACAAATGACGTGCGTTTAAGTTAATTTCATTCAAGATACGTGTGTGATTCGGAGTAAAGTATGTGAAAAATGTAAAACAATATAAACTTGCTATTTATATGATACGTCTCTGTCAGCTTCTTTATCACACTACAAAATATATGAGTATAATTCTTGTAGTTTTTCGTTATCTCTTATTTAAAACATACCAAAGATTCAGTACGTTTCTGCTCTAGAAGCTACTGTTAGCGTAGTTTAGATATGTGAAGAAATGTATCTGGTCAAAAGATTACTCAACCAGAGGTGGATTATGACCTTACGTTTTTCTGTTGTGGTCTTACCATTTTTATTAACCTATTTTTATCTTTGATGCAATTATAAATTCAATTAGTGTTTTTGTATTTGTAAGACACTGATAAATCGTTTATGAGATGTCCGATTATTACCACTAAAACATTGAGAGATCGAGAAAAAAGTTCGTACTTTGTACCAGTTTGATTTAAATTGTTCTTCAGTGACATAAACTTTCGTTTTTCATTATAGATTGAACATTTCTGATGCGAAAGTTAAGTTTATATATGATTCCAATATTCTTTCTAGCAGACCTAATTATTGCCTTTAAATACTTATTGTTCATGTTAAGTTTCTAACACAAACGCTATATTATCATACATTCAATCGGATGCTCATGCAATTAAATGTTTATATCAGTTTTTGTTATAAACTTGGTCTGGGATATTGTTATATAGCAGATAACAATTTATTTTTATTATCCGCCCTTTTAAAGCCTAGTCAGGTTTATGGGCCCGGTATCCCGGTTTCTATCGCGTATGTGCCCCCCACTCCGGCTGGACGGGACGCCAGTCCATCGCAGCGTTACTCAAGAAACAGGAAGAAAGAGTGAGAGAATGTTGGGGTGAAAGAGAACACACGGGTCGCCACCACCCCCTGCCTGAACTTCGTGGAGCTTTTACGTGTTTTCGCTCAATAGACACACATAACGCCCGGTCTGGGAATCGAAACCGCGATCCTCCGACCACGAGCCCGCTGCCCTAACCACTGGGCCATTACGCCTCCACAGCAGCTAACAATAGTGAAAACTTATGCTTTTACTCTGAAATTGTGTCATTTGTGGGATTATCTTTAAGCAATTGTCTTTCTTTCATTGCACTAACAATTCGAAGTGTTTGGAATAAAAAGTCTTGATGAAAATGCAATGTATTGTTAATGCCATCTAATACATTTCTGTATAAGCATGGAAGAGATCTTCAATTCACACGATTTATTCAGAATACATATTCATCGGAAAGTTTTAAATAGCCATTTAAAAACATATCAATCCTCAACAGCAGTTTATTGATGGTACGCTTAATTTCCACTTCGAAACCCTACTGAATTGCAACACCTTAGACATACATGTTGACGCACGAAAATATTTGGACCTGTTTTGTGAAAGCAATGTAAAGAATAAATTTTACCTATTAAGTTGTAATATTTTTCATTTAATCATAATATGGGAAAAGTGTAGAAATGTCTAAGGGAATAAGTAGGATACTGCTGATTTCAGAAACGCATATTCGTGGGATGGGGTGGTGGACAAATCTGAAACTGATTATTTTTCTGAAATATGCTGAATATAGTCGCCAATGACGGATATATAGAAACCTGTGATGACACAAAAGGCCTACTTATACTGTCTTCATTGTGAACTCTTTCAATTATGCATATGTTTCACATCTGTCTGGAGTTCATGATTACATTGTAAGTAATCATTCTTCTCTTGAGTATTGTGTATTTTTTAACACGATGTTTTCTGTATGACACACTCCGTTACATTGACCAGATAATTTCAATATCTATTAAGCAAAAAGTCTATCCAGAGTTCTCTCCGTTTTTATAGACTAGGTGTTTTTGCATGATTTTCATTTCTCTACTCGTGAAATTCTCAATAATATTTTACACCTCCTAATTTGAGAAATATTACATAAATGCATATGATTATGTTTTTAAAATGTAGTTTCAGTGATGCCTTATTATCCATTGCTCTTACACCGATTGTTCACGCCCATCTCGCTTCGTTTTCGAACTATATCTTTTTTCCAGTGCAATTTCCTTCATTATCTTGTCTCTAGCTTTAGTATTTAAAGGTTCACTGCGAATTAATGCAAATTTTCTACACATTATCTTGATTGTAAATCATTCGGTGTTTTAATATTCTGCAGATACTGTAGCTTCGTGTCCTGTGAAGGAACACATGCTCTAAACCTTTCTTTCATATATACTACAGTGTTGATGACCTACACAGTCAAAAGTTTCAGTAAACTATATTTTTATATATTATATTAACTATAATGTTATAAAATTGTAAATACTATCATATAAGACACACAATTCCGATCTGTAACGACTTTATTAAACACCTAAGGTTTGCATTGTCACATACGTATAAGAGATAACCGTATTTTTAAACCTCATTACGTGCCGGTGAACATGATACAACTTTAAAATATAGAAGCATGTTTATTTGGTGAAACAGTTGATACGCTCCAGTCAGACGATTCATGAATATAAAATTATTTTAAGAATTCATTGATGTCATTTTGATATTTGAATTGGCCATATACTGTAAACCGTGTTGTTACATTAATATTATACGTTTTATAGCGACTTTGTTGCACAATAAATAGATTTCCTCA
This sequence comes from Octopus bimaculoides, assembly GCF_046866305.1. NCBI lineage: Eukaryota > Metazoa > Mollusca > Cephalopoda > Octopoda > Octopodidae > Octopus > Octopus bimaculoides. The sequence continues at coordinate 71,800,219 of NC_142931.1, read as the reverse complement.
CATGAGGTAAGGTACCTTCATTCAACCGAGAAACTTAGCCTTCCATTGCAAGAATACAGCGCTTATGAGTAAATAATTAGTTTCTAAAATTCTTTTTTCTTTTACTTATGTAACAATTCTGCTTTCATCAGTGATCATTTCATCATCTATGGAATCTAGCCCATCATTTAGAGAAAAGGCAATGAAAATTGACTTACAACGATAGAAACGCGCTGAATAAAGTATTGGGTCTTTAGAGAAATCCGACGTGTAACTTCTGTTAATATTGCAAAAATAAAAGTCAATATCAATCTGTTTGTTATATCTATAACAAGGTTATGCCAAACGCTATGATCCATCTTTATGATTTGTCATAATAATTAATCCATTTGAGCAGCAAACTCGATATGACCGAGTTTTGCTATATAAATTCATCAACACGAAGAGAATATCGAATATACATTTATCTGATTGATTAAAAAGAATTTTACTGAAAGAATTACTACAAAATAATAGAAAGTGTCTGGATGATATTCAGTTTGGTTTGAGTGTTTCCTAAATATTAATCATCTGTGCAATACTTTTAAATAAAGAATAGTTATACCTGGTTCCTGAAACAGAAAATTTTAAATCAACTTAAATAATGAATAATGAGTCGTTGCTTATTCAAAATTATTATCTATTTACAAATGATAAAAATAGACAGTTTATATTTCTTTCGTTTGAGGCAATGATCTCGTAGAATCGTTACTGCGTCTGGCAAAATACTGCGAGGCATTTTGCCCGTCTGAGTTCAAATTCTACCGAGGTCAACATTGCCTTTGTTTTCTCGTGTTCGATAAAATAAGTAACAGTTGAGTACTGGGTCGAAGTAACTGCTAGCTTTGTGCCAAAATTTGAAACAAATATATTTTGTCCGTTTCTAAGATTAAACTGCAAAGCAGGACTCTTTTGCAGTTTATTACCTGCGGTTGTGATGTAGCAATTATTTGGTTAGAATTATGGAAGAGTAAGTTCATAATGCATCACATTTTCCGTGCATATGCGTTTGAATATGTAACAGTATAATTTTGAAAGAATGTACATTTCTCTATAAACGAATGACGTGATTTCATTGTAAATAAAATAACTAATTCTTGTACTGGAAATTAGGTTGTAAATAAACTTTCATTTGGTCACTTACCATATTATGCATATTGACAAGTTACTAAATATATCTAGCTAGTCATAATAAATATTGAGTAGGAAATAAACTTTGAAAATATTTAAAATATAAACAACAAAAGATATACAGCGAGAAATTAATAAATATGTTGAAAATATTATTACATTTAATGAACAGTTTTTAGTCTGAAATTCCCTGCCGTCAACTTCTCCTTATAATTTATTTTAAATAATTAGCAAATGAATATTTTTAAATATTCTTAAATTTAATTTTCCCCAACTAATTTCGAATAAAAACAAATTTACACAAAATCTACAGTGTATAGATCATTTAAGCTCGATAAAAGAGCAATTATCAAAACTATTTAGTTTCATAAGAAAATAAAAGAAGTAAACGAAAGGAGTATATAATTAATTTTCTGAAGTAATAATTTTAAATATAAAAAGAAATAATAGAAAAAGTAATTGTGGTCAATAAATACCATATTTTACTCTTTAGAGTTGAATTTGAAAATCGACAGATGAAATTAATTTTCAATGGAATTTTATAACAGAATTCAATTAAGCAATTATGAAGTTCTATATAGTTAAATGAATGATCTATTAAATTATTTTTAATTATAGAATAATTACGGTTTTCTTTCTGTTCAACCAAAATCTATTCCGTTGTCCATATTCTTCTTTATTTCTCTGTAGTCCTTAAATGAAAGTGATCCTTAGATGAACAACACAATCTCATATCTTTCTTGAAAGAAGAAACATAGTTTGTTATATATTAATATTTGAGATACCGCGTAGGATTATGTTCATTAATGTCTAATGCGGAATTGTTTAAAATTCCTGAATTATTATTCAAACACAAAGCACATAACCGTGCTTAACAGCAGCGGCCATGCTGGTACACCACCTTTAGCTTTGCTGCATTTCCACTACTTGTAACCTCTTCTGATCTGTTGCATTTGGTGATGAGACAGTTTGAATTTACTGCCCTCATCTGCGCTTTCATTTGCGAGGTAGATTCATACGGAACTCTTGACAGGAAGAGATCCAGTTTTGCTTTCAAGACACCTATTTTCATCCCATCTAGTTTTCACAAGATATTGAAGAGTTTGTGGACCTTTGAACCCAAAATGTTGCAGTATCGTAGTATCTGGTCTTGTATCCTGATAGGAACGTTGGAATTTTCGGCACTAAGTAATGATACCTTATTTTATTTTGTGTAACGTTCAATGCCAACATTTCATACGATTTCTTCCAAAATTTTCCAAATATATCACTACATATATTTTTCAGGCTTCCTCCTAGGGAATAGATACTTAATTATTTCAGTCTCTCCCAGGAGCTGACTTGTTGCATTGAGATAATCTTTGTGTAGCTTCGTTGGATTGCTTCAAATTCCGCTGTTAAACCTATATTATGGTGATAAAAGCGGGCAGTAGTCGTCTAAACAACTGGGGGCACATGTCCACCAGAGGACTACCATATTTTCTTTTTCTCTCGTTCTGAAAGTTCTAAGGATCAGACCAGCAGTCTGTATTGTATTGCCGACTCAGTAAGATATACTCATTGCAATGCCAAGATCATACACTGATTTCAAAGATTACTGTCCGACCTGGGACAATATATCCTGTCTGTATTTCCTTCATCGTCGTGTTCCGATAGTGAAGGGATTAGACTTTTCATGCACTATACTGCATTTTATTATCCTTAGCCCACCTGTATATTACGTCCAACACATTTTCTAGGAGCACAACTTCTCCATGGATCTGTATCTTCTGAGGGACCTTTGTATCTTCTGCATAGCTAGCAAGGTTGATTATCTGAAAAGCTGAGAGCAAATCTGTGAAGGACATAAATGAATAGCAGTCACCCCAAAACAATGCCCTATGAGACACCACTCGTTATTTGCACCTCCTTAGGTGTAGCCCCGTGGCTACTGCTATTTGATTTCTAGCTTTTAAGAAGTCGTGTATCTTCAAATAAAGTTTTCCAAACTATGGTGATATTACACAGCGTGCGACATATACCATGATCGATTTATCATAGACTTTATCAAAGTCGACATATATCACGTCAAAATTTGAGTTATTCAGTATCTGCTTTAACATCCAGTCGTAGTGCTGTTAGCGTTGTGTCAGAAAGCTACTACCACTCTAAGAACGTACTGGGTGTCAGGTAACAAATCATTCTATTCAAGGAAGGCAATTAGTTTCCTTTGGAATATTCGATCTATAAATTCCTTATGTGTGAGGTCAGAACGATAGGTTTATAATTTTTAGCGTCTACTCTGCTTCCTACTTTCTGGATAGTGAATACTATTCCCTATATCAATTTGTATGGGAACTTACCACTTTCAAGGATCATGGCATCATATGTCATAAGCTACGAGATTTTAGTATTGTTAGTAAACTGCAAGACTTCAATAAAGAAAGAAGTCGGGTAGTTGCAGCCAATCCTAAGTGGTGTCCCCCAAGGAACTGTTCTATGGCCATTACTGTTGGTAACAACCCTCTTAGATATGCCTACGGTCACTCGGAAATCACTGTCACTAGTTATACTGATGATACAAAATTATCACAGGCAATGAAAATCAAAGATAGCACTGCAAGCTTACAGCGGGACCTGAATTCGATAGAGAAGTGATATTAGAATCTTATATGTCTACCATTCTGCCTCAGTAATGGATCTACAAATGCAATATCCATGCATATCTCATATCTATTTTCATTTCTCCACTTCACTCTCCATTTTGTATCGTATCTAAATTAATTATTGTTTAAACATTTTATCACACCCTCTCCGGTGAAGAGATATAATAAATAACCTGGAAACAGCTGTAAGACCTATTTATAAACGTTCTAAATTCTTCACAGCCTTGGTTTTTTATGTGTGTGTGCGTGTGTATGTGCGTGTGTGTATGTGTGTGGAAGTATGTAAGTGTGTATGTGCATGTATGTGCGCGGTATGTGTGTGGTGTGTGTGGGAGTTATATGTACGTTCATGTGTGTGCACGGGTGCGTGTGTTTTCTTCGTGTGTGTGGATATGTACGATGTACGTATGTGTGTGCATGTGTGCGTGTATATAGAAATAGAAATTATAATAAATAATGAAAAATAAGGTTGAAAGGGGATAAAGAAGTTAATGCAATATAAAATAGAGCGATTGAAACAAAAAATATAAAATGAAACAAGGTTGCTTTGTTACAGGATGTGTAGAAGCAGTCAAAAGGAGGCGGGCGTTGTGTTTAGTCCGAACGGGACAATTGTGCGTAGATTAAAAATATAACGCTGTTTCAGGCGGAGTTGCGAGGGTGTGAGTCCATGGTGCAGATCGAGGCCAAAGACGGAGATGTTAGAGGGGGAGTGGTTAGCCAAGCGGAAGTGTCGGGCGACGTGGGTGTTCGAACGTAACCGTTATTTACACTGCGTTCCTTTTTTTATTTGTTTGTGTTCATGTATGTTAGTTAGTGTGTGTGTGTGTGTTTGTGTGTGTGAGTGCCTATGCACGCATGTATGTATGTATGCATGTGTGTATGCATGTGTGTATGCATATATGTGTGTGTATGCATATGTGTGTGTGTGCATCTGATGTATTCTGCATATTCATATGCTTGCATTTCCGTGTTTGTGTATATATGGTCATGTGTTTTAGTCTCCATTTGCGAATGTGTGCGTGTCTGTTCATATAACGTATGTACCTATCCGTCTGTATGTTGATCTGTTTATTATCATATCCATGTTTATATACATGTGCATATACACATATATACATACATACATACATACATACATATGTACGTATGTACGTACAGACATACACATATATACATGCATACATACATACATACATATATACATACGCACAAATACATGCATCTATCTACATAACAGCCCACTAACTATTCTACTCTACCTGTGTAAACTGTGGATATGGGGGTATGATATATACCAAATCCAAAAACGAAATTTTATGTTAGGTTGTCGGAAAGTTTGAACGTGTTTAAGCTAAATATTTTCGCGCTACATTGAACACATCTAAACGTAACACAGTTAAAACTTCACCGTAGCTTGAAGTTTTTACCGTTGCTTGAAGTGGTAGTGCATTTTTTCCTTGTTCCTGATGAAAATAGACTTATCTTTTACTACAGTTACTCTTTATTGACATTTGAAATGAATAGCCAAATATTTAATATTTGCTTTGTAATGCTTTTCTTTTTCAAACCATGGAGAAAATGCGGAAAAGTATTTCAAAAATATTTGTGAAATTTATAGGGATGATGCTGTGAATCAAATGTTCGGAGGTGGTTTGCAAAATTTTAAGATGGAGAGTTTAGTTTGGAAGATAACAGTCGTAGTGGAACACCTTCAACATTTGATAAAGTTATTTTGAAGGGATAAATCGAAAAAAAAAACCCTCAAATATAACAAGAGAGCCTGCAGAGGAGTTGCAAGTTTCTTAAAGTATGACACTAGGATACATTTCTCGCTATAATGTATGGATCCCTCACAGACACTTAGAAAGGAATTTCTAGGACCGGTATTCCATTTAAGATATGCTCTTGAGACGGAATGAAAGCATACCATTTTTTAAACAACCTGGGGACGGAGATGAAAAATAGATTGTATACGAAAACGTAGTGCGAAAAGGATCCTGGCGTACAACATTCAATCTAAGGAACTCTGCAGCTTACGTTGTAGAGAAACGATACAAATTAAGGTAAATCTTTCAACTAATCACCGAGAGTTTTACTCTCAATTTGAGAAGTCTAGTGATATGAATTGATGTAAACATACACTATTCCAACAAAAGAGGAATAAAGTTTTGAGGTTTATTTAATCAAAGCGTATCTACCGCCTTGATTTCTAAAAACTCATTTTAACAAAGTGCTTATCTCGAGAAATTCATGAAAGTTCAAAGATCAGTATACAATAAATTAGTGTAATTTTAGTACAATATACAGAGTTTCACTTATGTGATACCATTAATGAAATGAAACGATACTAAACATTTATCTACAAATGGCATATTTGTTTTAAAGTACGTCTGTTTTACTTTTGGTCGAAAATTTTAGAACTGTATAAATATATGTGATGTACATTTATATCTATGCCTGCTAAAACACAAATCACGGATTCGTTCCCATTAAAAAAAAAATCTAGTCAATTCACGAGCAATGGTATTTTGTCATGTTTCTTTTCTCATCATCATTTATCATGTCTTCTCTTCTAATGTGTTTCTTGTCAATTTTTGTATTTGTTTTGATTTTGTCATTTAATTTTCTTATTACCTGTCGCATGACTTCTTTTCCTGTTTCTGATCTATATTACTTTGAAACACAGTATTACTTTCCAATTTCCCGCAGGATATTACAGTACGGATATACATACAACTATAAGAATATGTATATATATATATATATATATATATATATATATATATATATATATATATATATATGTATATAAATATACATATTTATATGAACATGCACACACAAACGCATGCATAAATATTGTTGAGGTTAATATATCGGCTATTTTGGATAATGCCTGCTCCAAGGAAACCATAGTATTCTGGCTTATATAAATATGCGAAAACGACGGTTGATGTCTAGTAGTAAAAAAAAACACATTTTTAATTTTGTGACCCATTTCTTGGACAGCACTATAAATATATAGAAAATTAATGGAATCGCAGACAGATTTCTTTGATGAAACCGTCAATTCCATAACAAAATATAAAAACAACTGTTTCAATAACGTCTTTTATCCTGTTAAACGTGAATATTTTCTATCTGACTTCTGAACTTGGTCAATTTATGTAGAAAATGTTTGTAGCAAATTAGATCTTCTTTATAACTTCAAAATGATTTCTTTTGAATCTCAATTGCATCTGTTTCACATTGTTGGGATGCAAATTGTTCAAAATTTTTCGCAATTGCTTTCGTGTATTTTTCAAATACTACGAATAAAACAGCTTTTGTAATTTTATTTTGCTAATCTGGACTAGTACTGCTTCCATCATAGATAACGAATCCACACACACACACACACGCACGCACACACACAAATACGTATGCGTATATATATATATATATATATATATATATATATATATATATATATATATGTATGTGTGTGTGTGTGTGTGTGTGTGTGTGTGTGTGTATTTATATATATATATATATATATATATATATATATATATATACATATTTAAGTATGTATTTATATATAAATATATATATATGTATATGTATGTGTGTACCGGTATATATATGTATGTAAATATATATATATATATATATATATATATATATATATACGTATATATATAAATGAAAAACTGTATGTGGAGAAGCCGTACTGCCTTCGCAAGATGATCTTCGTCCGTTGTGTCGAGGATTCTCTGCACAATAAGCTTTGTTTTATCTCTAGCATTGATCTTGGTATTTTTTCACCTCGTTGATTCCTTCTGGCCTTGGTGTTCCTCGGACTTTCATTCAGTCTTAATACAAATAGAAGTAGCCCTATGAGTAGTATCAGATTATTTGCGTTGATATAGTTGCTCTTTTCACATGGACTTGCCCAGATGAAACTTCAAGCAGCATTCACTCCTAAATACGGCACTACCAATACCGTACCTTCTTCTGGTTTCACTCTCATCTTGCTATACTCAGTCGTGTAGTCTGAATTATTTCTTTCTTTTTAATTGGCGTCAGTCATTTATTCCGCCCTTTCGGTCAGACAAGGTGTATTGTCTCTGATTCGTGTACTTGTATACTGAACGAAATTAACCCATCTTAATTTGAAGAAAACAATGAAACTTACAGAAAGTTTCCCATTGGTGAAAGTTTTTGTAAAAATGTTAAAGTATCAACTTGATACGAAACATTCGTAGTTACTTAAGGTCAATTAGACATTGCTCCTTATCATAATGCAAATTTTGTCAAAGAATCACTTTTAAACAATTTATCATTTCTCTCATGATGTCATTCTGAACAGATTAGAAACGAATAAATCATTTGAAGCATCAAAGAGTGATAATAATAAAACAGATAATTATAAAGAAAACAACAAATGAAACCAAGTAATGGTACTGTATTTTACTCTTATTTCTCTGAGTTTAATTTACTTATGTGAAAGAGGGAACGGCATCATTTGATAGCTCTCTTAGAAAATGCTACATATATATTACCAATTAGATCTAAGACACTGGATACAGTAATGGTAGACGTTTTCGGACACTAAAGTAAATATGTTATAGTAATCAGTTCTTAAGCCAATATCATACTATATTTAACATAGATTTTCATCAGTGAAGGATAGATAAAAGGAATTAATACTGGGTTATCGATTACGTTATTAAGGTATTGTCTTTACCAATAAGAGAAGTTAATTAGATACAATAAAAAAAAAACATTTGTATTTTGTCATGGGTTAAATTGTTAGAATTAAATGTGCAACAAGAAAAAATAAGTTTACATTTCTTTAAAATAGAAACCACTAAACGCGAATTTCAGAGTTTTAAAAGTAAATTCAGTTGGAGGTAAATCTGAGAATCGCTTTTGCTTTTGTTGTTACTGTTGCTGTTGCCTTGCCTTGCCTGTTCTCACCCTCATTGATGAGGGATGGAAACCATATTTTAATGCACTATCTCTCTTTGTCGATTCAGGCTTCTTATCATGTTTGTACATTCAGCCCGTGGTCTTCCACTTCATCGTTTGATTTCTTCCAGCTAGCGTCTTCTTAGTCTGCTAGCTCATCTTCGTTTCCAATTGCCATTTCCGCTAGGATGTGGGTGCTGAGTTTTTGAGCCCTTATACCTTACCCTAAATACGACAACTTGCTCTTCTTGACAATTAACAACAATTCTCTTTCTGTTCCAATTCCACAAGTATGAATCATATTTTCGATGGTCAGTCCAACTGAACCTAATCATTCCGTTACCACGTTGTTTCAAATGTTTTGAGTTACACAGTGCCCATCTATTAAATGCAACAGGCCATATTCATGTCCTCAGAAGCTTTCATTTTATGTTCTTGCTAAGAGCTCTTTCAATTCAGATTGTATTAGATGATTCTAAGGCTGGTTTGGCAGACCCGAGTCATGCTCTCAATTAATGGACTCTACATCCCTCCACCCCATTTGATATATGATTGCATCTATATGTTTGAAATTGGTGATTATTTTTAGTAATTATTTGGCCTTGGAGGCTGGTTGCTCTGGTGTTCTTCTGCAGCAGATGAGCCATTATATATTTTCAGCCATTATGTATCCAGGACTGCATTACACACATTGCTATTCTCGATCAGTTACGGAATGTGGTTGTTACTTTCTGCATGGCATACAACAATGCAGAGATCGCACTGCTGGTTTATATATTCAATATCAGTTTTGAGTAACTGTTTTACGTTTTTACATTATGAATTTTACTTCACATCTGGTCGCAACACCGAAGGTGACAGGTATATCATGAATATTATATTCTATATTTAATAAAGTATACTTTCATATTTTCCCAGTAATCTTAACGAAACTTTCTTACTTAGATACAAGGAAAGAAATTTAGAGTGAATAAAATAGTCGATTATATAATTTCAAGTACTTGACATAATGAGCCGGAATAAATTCATAAGACATCTTCTTCGACATTCTAACGGTTGTGAAAACACTGACTTAAAGTGTACGCTTAATAACCGTTGCTGATACAGATACTAGGCTAGAAAATTTGGTGTAAATGGAACAGGTGATTAAGTAAAGCTCACATAATTGGTTGATATTGTCAACTGACCTCTAGAGAGTATGTAGCAAAATTAACTTCGGTGTAATTTGAACCGTATGTTTTTGCTCCAGCATTTCATCCCATATCTACTTGATGCTAAATCTAAATACTGAACCTCCTGAAACGAAATGTTAGTTATCATTATGTTCTTTTTCTGAGGACCATATCTACTGATTCACAAAATGTCTACGATTCAAGGATATTTCTTCTAGTATTTAAAGGATAATTGAGTAATAGCCACTCTATAGTCACTCGGTTGCAATTGAAAAAGAGTAGGACGTTAAGAAACATAACTTTATTGAGCAAAGCATTTTGGCTGATATTCTTCCGATTCTACAAGTCCGAATTACGGAATCGCACGAAATAGCAAGCATAATTCTTACAACTCTCTCAATGTTATCCTAGGAAAAAGCTACGTTTCATAATAGAGTGATATGGCATATAAAATAACTGACGTGATGACCATGCCTGGAATTTCCTTGATAACAGATTTGCTACATAATAATTCACCTGGGGTACTAGGGCCCCAGCTAGTCTTGTAAAAATTCGATACAGAACATACAAATTCTAATGAGGAACATATAATGAGTAAAAAGGAGGAAAAAAAAAGATTGGCGACGTATATCAATTATTTCGTCAAGCAATGCAGATAACTCCCAAAGAGTCTAATATTAAAGCATTTATATCACCGTAATTTCATGCGTCTCAGTAATTAGTCACAATAATTAATCTTTGTTACAATTCCTTCTCAAATTAAGTATACTTTGTACTTGTCTCCTGTCTTACTTGCAACTGTTGCTCTGTTTTATGTACGTTAAAAGTACAATCAGATTATATATATATATATATATATATATATAGCTGCATCTCATTTACGCGATGATATATAAAAGTGTAGCGAATGATTACAAAAATATATTTATGCTGCACACACATATACATGTAGGCAGACATATATAACAAAGAATATTAACATAGAAAGCAGTAATTCGAAGTATAAGAAATAATAACAGCGTTCGTGTATGTTCCAACTGTATAAGCAAAGGTAAATTAATAGTTGAAATAGTGGCCGTGGGGAAAAACGTATTTAGATTAAGAATGAAACATTAACTAATTTACGCATTCAATTCTCATCTTTTGTAAGAAGCGATAAATCTATATATGCATACATTCCTAGATACATAAATATACACATGCATGTATATATATATATATATATATATATATATATATATATATATATATATATATATATATATATATATATATATATATATATATATATATATATATATATATATATATATATATATATAACAAAACACAATTACACAAAAATATTGCTTACCTGTAGCAATACATCACACAAATTAGTAATTATATATATTTTGTTTAAAGCAAAGTGTACAAATTTAATATATTCGAATACATGAATAGATTAGACAACCCCAAAGAAGAAAAATCTATATTAATTATATTTAAAGACAAAACATATATATATGTATGTATGTGTGTATATATGTATATATATATATATATATATATATATATATATATATATATATATATATATATATATATATATATATATATACATATATATATATATATGTGTATAATTGTATGTATATATATATATATATATATATATATATATATATATATATATATATATATATATATATATATATATGCATACACACATACACATATGCTCAAAACTTTTGACCAAACCTTATAGAGTCTGGGTGAGTAGGAAATGAATGAAACAGGTGAAATTACTATCATGTCATATTCAAAGTTATTTATCTGACGGGATTCCATTGAAGAAAACAATAGACTTACACACAATATGTGTGAAACTATGAACAGGACGATCATAAATGGAATGTCTTATGTGATAATGGTCCTATAATGGTACAATGGTGTAAATTAATAAGTCTCATGTAGAACGAAATATTGGTCACATTTAACATTCACTTCATTTCCCGGCGAAACAATGTGGTAGTGTTTATTCCTTTATGTTTTAGCACAATCATATATTCGTATGTATTAAGTCGTCAAGTATGCAATTTGTAGTAAGGTAAATGCCAAATTTAACTGCTGCTCATTTCGCGCCATTAGTATATCTTCATTTTTTGTTAGAAAGCTGATACATTTATTTTTTTATTCTTATTTTGAGCTTTTAAAGTATTTATAAATCGTTTTTGCTATTTTTGGTTAGAGTTGCATAAGCCAGAAATTCGTACAGCATGGAAATATGAGTTCTTTCTTGGAAATACAGCATCGCAGACAGCTCGAAATATTAACGGAGTATTTCATTCTAATTTTATTACACAGTAGACAGTATCAAATTTCGTTTTGGTAACTTTGACCTCACAAATGAGAAACGCGGTCGACAAGAAACAAAGGTGAATAATGAAGAACTGAGAGCCACAGTCGAGTCTGATCCATCTCAAAGTGCCCGTGAATTATCGTTTTTGTTTGATGTTAACAAGCAAACAATATTGAATCATCTAGTCCAAATCAGTAAACTGAAAAAGTTGAATAAATGGACTCCACATAAACTCAATGAAAATCAAAAACAGCAACGTTTGGAAGCCTGCATTATGCTACTTTCTCATCACAAAATGAATCATTTTTTAAATCGAATTGTAACATGTAATAAGAAATGGATGCTACTAAACAATCGTAAACGTTCAGCACAATAGCTGGATACAGACGAGCCACGAAAACAGAGTCCAAAATCAAAATTCATAGAAAGAAGCTGATGGTGTGTGTTTAGTGGTCTGGTGCAGGTGTGATCGATTATGATTTCATGAAACCTGTCTTATCAATGATGGCCGAAGTATACTGCAGTCAACTAAACCAAAGGATGCAGAAACTTAGAAAAAATAGCCTACATTAGTCAACAGATGCACTCCTAGTTTTTTGCAAGACAACGCCAGACCACACATCTCAAAAATGACACTGGCGAAACTACATGATTTGGAGTTTGAAGTTCTCCATTATCCATCATACTCACCTGATATTGCCCCCGCTGACAACCAATTCTTCCAAAATTTGGATAACGTCTTGATAGGAAAAAACAATTAATTCCCACAATGCTGCAAAACAAGTTTTCCAAGATTTTATTGACTCAAGATTGCCAGGCTTTTATGGTTCCGCGGTGGACACGTTACCGCTGAAAGGGCAAAAGTGCATAGACACTGTCGGTGCATATGTTGATGAATAAAACAATTCCTTGTATTTATAAAATAATAGCAAACTGTTTTCGCTTTTCTACAAATTTCATACTTGACGACCTAATATGTATATATTATGTGTTTATACATCTATATCTACTTTTCTATCTCCCAACCTATCATCTATCTTTCTGTCTATCTATTTACCTATCTATCTATCTATCTATCTATCTATCTATCTATCTATCAATCTATCTTTTTATCTGTCTATGTATCGATATATGTGTGTGTGTGTGTGTGCATCGATATATATATATATATATATATATATATATATATATATATATATATATATATATACATATATATATATATATGCGTGTGTATGTGAATGAGTGTGTGTGTATGTATACTGGATGTTAAACTGTTTAAGGACACTTAATTGTCAGAATATAACACTTTTTCAAAAATTTTAACGTTTTTGTTTTCTTTCTTTCAGATCCTCAAGTCAATTATAAAACTAAGACAAAAAATCGAAAGTCCTGCTGCCATTATTGGAAGGTAAGCGGAACACGGCGATTTAGAAATAATGAAATTTCCAAATGGTGCCACAAATTTTCTTCATAAACTTCGGATGGAATATTGGAAGCCTCTGGATGGAATGTTTCAACTGTATGAAAACTAAGACTAAAAATAAAAACAAAGGTATTAAAATTATTCAGCCATTGTTTTCGAAACCTTACAGATGAGATGATGATACCGGATATTCAATGATATCCATTACTAAAGAACTTTATGTCTCGAAGTGACTTGTCAGGAATCTGAGCACTGAGGATATTACGTATAAATGGTATGTATGTGCGGAGGATTTACCAAGTTGCCTGTAAAGGCGCGAGAAAACAGTTTTATCCTAGGCATGCCGTTACCCAAAATGTTTAATAACTCACGAATATAATATACAGTGTTTCTTTCTCTGATGGGGAGAAACTCCAACCATGATCAACAAGCGTAAAGAATTAAATAACAATTAACAAAAAAATTACCTTAAAAATATTCCAGTAGGGTAACATCTGCCACAAAGTAACCAGGAAACATCACATATTATGTATCACTCCGATTGCCGAGTCCAGCACTGTGTGACACTTTTATCGCATCTGTTCATTCAAGCCTACAAACATCAGTTTCGTGCGGGCCTGCACATTCGAGCCACTCTCATAGTATTCAATACACATTTTAACAAATTTACAGAAGCACCTCCCTAAAAATCTTCATATTCCATTTCGATTCTTACATTTAAAAAATATCGTTGAAGGATTAACCAAATGGAAGAGTGATTGACTTCAGTCGTTTCGATCTCTTCACCTCAAAAAGGAAAATGTCTGACCACCCGGTCAGACATGAGAGGTGGGAATATATTCGTAATAGTGTCAGCTACTAGCCGAATCCGCTATACTTTTGAAACAACTCATCATGCCTGTAGGTTTTTATCTCGAGCAGACAGTGAGAACTCATGATAGAAAGGCTAGGCCAAGCAAATCATCCTTAGGTTTTGGAAAAAGTTTCTTTGGAACGTTGGATCCTCCTACGTGCTTGACGTCGATACCCAGTCTCCTCGAGGACATCGTCGCTCTTATCTGCCATTAATCTCCTATAGAATAACATGATAGAGCTTCCACAAATTGTATTCTCCGACTGGAACAGAGCTTGAGCACGTGACGACACTCAAAGTGTCACAGGAATTGCCTCGGTCTATGCTTGATGCAATTCAGGACTACAGCTTTGTCAAAATTGTGAGTGGCAAACAGCGGGCAGATCTGCTCACAGCCCAACAAGCGCAGAAAATATCGCAACACTTGCCCGTCATTTGTCAAGTCAGCCCCAGTTGTGGACGTAGCCGGTGTCAACTGCAGATGAGTCGAATGATAACTTGAAGCTAACTGCTGCATCGAAAAAAGAACCAGAAGTGCTCCAGACTTGTCAGCCATGAAGCAATGCAATGCATGACAGTCGAGTGGTAGTAGATAACCGATGTACGGGGTCGGTACCCAAAAGTAGCCGTAAACGTTCTTTGTGGAACAAACACATTTTAGTTCAGGATTCTGCCACTAGAAACAACTTGAATGGGATCTTCAGACATCAGTCTGCTGACCGGTGTCGTCAGCTGCAGTTGTTCCGTCACAAATGGTGCAAATTTGCTTTGCAGTGCTTCTCCCATGTTTATCAATGTTTGCGATGGCTGAATCGAAGAAACAGCGTGCTTCCGTGAATTTCTGTTTCCTGCCGGGGGAAAATGGCAGCCTAAATACTTGTCATGTTGCAAACAGCTTACAAGGACGCTGCCATGGTTTGGTCTTCAAGTGACAAGTGGCCAATCCTAAAGTGTGAAAACCAAACTACTTGTAAACATGTGTTTTGCTCATGGCAGCGTCCTTGTAAGCTGTTTGAAGTATGACAACAGTTTCAGCAGCCGTTTTCTCCTAGCAGAAAACAGAATTTCTCGGAAGCGCGCTGTTTCTTCGTTTCAGCTATTGCAAACATCGATGAACAAGGAGAAGCACTGCAAACCAAATTTACATATGCCAGAACTACTCCACCGGATGATGTCGGTCGGCAGACTGATGTCTCTAAGGGTTGCATCAAGTGGCTTCTAGTAGTGGAAGCCTGCACCATAACGGGTTTGTCCTACAGAGAACATTTACGGTTACTTTTGGGTGCCCCCATGTATATAAATGTATTGCTTCATGAGTACAATTATTTTCCAATGAATTCGGACACCCTTCATAATTAATGCATAGAAATATACACACATACATACGTATATACTTACATAAATACATATCTATGAATGTGCATGTATATTGAGACACATGGACAGACATCAACTCACGTATACATATATTCAAGTTATATATGCATATATATAACTGGAAGAATTTGGAAATTTGGGAAAAACATAAATATACATATACGGACAGAAATATGCTCATTCCAAAATGTATCGGAAGCAACCAGTAGACGGAATTATATGCAAATACATACAAAATACAGTCGCATGCATGTTCCCTCTTATTTTTCAAATCTTACATGAATATGTAGAGGTGGTGTTGCCTCTTGTGTAATTTCTGCATGAATGTGTATGGTTATTGAAACGAATATTTGACGGATTAGTAGAAATCCCAATACATGGCATACAACCGATATCAAATTCTGTGTCACATTGTAGGCTATAGCATTGTACAAACAGAACTTATGTGAAAAATATTTCTGTTGATACAATTCCAAATATCTGGTTTTGAATTTCGTCTGTTTAGCTAAATTGAGAGAACAGGAAATTGAATACATTAGGAGTGTTAAAATAAATTAGTTTATTGTTAAAGATGTTATAAAACCTAGAGTGGGAATCTTTGCTATGATTTCAATTATACTGACGATTATGCCAAACAATATCTACTTTCCCATTTCTTTATGTAGCTATTCTTTACATAGATATACACCTTGATACAACTACTAGGAGATGCACGCTAGCCACATTTATAGGTGTTTGTAAAAATCAGTTTATTAGTAGAAATAACTGATAATCTCAGAAAAATATTTTTACTTCGACATCACTTATATTACAGGATTTTTATGAATAAAATTGTGTTTACGATAGGAGGCGTACAATGTGTTGTTTAGTTTTGGATTTGTGAAATTCGGTAATAGTGACATTTGTATTTATGGTTATTAAATTTTGCCCTTATTGATCACCTGCACAAGAATATTTGGGAAAATATAGCCATCCTATATAGACACTGTTAGTGGGTACATCTCTATATGTTATTCATTTAGGATACTGCCAGACATCTATTCCAGAATTTTAGTAAATTTGCAATGGTTTTCAAGTTTCTTTATCGACAACAAATGGACATAAAATAAAACTCACGTCAGTGGCATTTGATCTCAAAAATAAAACGAGGCTTGGGAAAATAGCAGAGTATTCACATTAAAGTGCTAGGAAATTGCAATAATTTTAATACCGACTTAAAACTTTTTTTTTTTAATTCTATCACGTTCCTTTCATTGGACCCAGTACTCAGCTGCTACTTAATTTATCGACCCTGAAATTATAAAAGGCAAAATTGACGATTTGAACCCAGAATGTAAGAACGGACAAGATGCGACCAAGCATTTTGCCCGGCGTCCTAACGATATTACCTGCTTGGCATTCTAATTCTATCAATAAATTAAGACTTAGGAATGTTATGTGACAGCATATGATAATCTCTCTTTTTAGGTCGTCAAGTATGAAATTTGTAGGACAGGAAAAAATGTCTGATAATGTTTTATGAATACAAGGAACAATTTTATTCCTCAAAATGTGCACACATATTGTCAATACACTTTTCCTATTTCAGTGGTAGCTTGCCCACCCCGGAACTGTAAAAGCCTGGCAATCTAGAGTCAATAAAATCTTGGAAAGCCTGTTTTACAACATAGACGGAATTAAGTTTTTTTCCTATCAAAAAGACATCCAAATATTGGAAGAAGCGGTAGTAAGTAGGGCCAAGATCAGGTGAGTATGGTGGGTAATGGAGAACTTCAAACCCAAAATCATGTAGTTTCGCCAGTGTCATTTTTGCGATGTGTGGTCTAGCGTTGTCTTGCAAAAAATAGGAGTGAATCTGTTGACTAATATAGGCTGTTTTTTATACGTTTCTACATCATGTGATTTAGTTGAGTGCAGTATAATTCGGCCGTGATTGATGAACCAGGTTTAATGAAATCATAATGCATCACTCCTGCGCCAGACCACCAAACACACACCATCAGCTTCTTTTCATGGATTTTGCTTTTGGACTGTGTTTTGGTGGCCCGTCTTTATCCTACTATTGTACTGACTATTTACGGCTGGTGTATTACGTCGTATTACGTCGTATTACGTCGTATTACGTTAGAATTCGATTAAAAAATGATTCATTTTTGCGACGAGAAAGTAGCATAATGCAGGCTTACAAACGTTGCTGTTTCTGATTTTCATTGAGTTTACATGGAACCCATTTATTCAATGTTTTCACTTTATTGATTTGGACTAGATGAGTCAATAATTTTTGCTTTTTAACACCAACCAACAACGATAATTCACGGGCACTTTGAGATGCATCAGACTCGACTGTGGCTTTTTCCGTTCGTTATTATCCACCTGTGTTTCTTGTCGACCGCATTGCACATTTGTGAGGTCAAAGTTACCAAAACGAATTTTAATATTGTCTGCTATGTAATAAAATTAGAATGAAGTACTCCGTTAATATTCCGAGCTGACTATGATGCTGCATTTCCAAGAAAGAACTCATATTTCAACACTGTACGAATTTGATACTGTCTGCTGTATAATACAATTAGAATGAAATACTCCACTAATATTTGGAGCTGACTGTGATGCTGTATTTCCAAGAAAGAATTCATATTTCAAAACTGTACGAATTTCCGTTATACAACTCTAAACAAAACTAGCAAAACACGATTTATAAATACTTTATAAAGCGCAAAATGAGAATAAAGAAATAGATGTATCAGCTTTCTAACAAAAAATGAAAATTGCGAAAATATAATAATGGCGAAAAATTTACAAAATACCTTACTACAAATTTCATACTTGACGATCTAATACAACTGCTTTCAGTTTTCGTGAAATCAGTTGTTTATTCTGATATTAAAATATATTGCTATTATTAATTTCCCTCCAATGGTATGCTATAATGTTTATACCGAAATGATTGTTGCATAGGCGTCTAAGACACACAGAACATTCATAACTCACTGCATTGTAACATGCTTGTATATTACATCTACTTCTTTTATTATAAAGTTTGTCATTATCTAGATAAATCAAAAATACTAAGATATATAGTAAATTGTTAATAAACGCCTCTTCATGACAAATTAATGATATATGGAGACATATTTAACGAGCGTGTTCAACTATTTCTATGTTTCTGTCATGGGACCTCACACATTCGGCGGCACCGTCTTCAAATTTTTAATCAATTAAATAGATATAGGTCAATTCTGTAAGTCTAGTATTGCTATTAGTCTGTTTGTCTGTCTATCTATCTGTCTATCTATCTGTCTATCTATCTGTATGTCAGTCTGTCTGCCTGTCTGTACTCTGTTTGTCTGTCTATCTATCTATCTATCTATCTATCTATCTATCTATCTATCTATCTATCTATCTATCTTTTTACACATGGTGACATAAACAAGAAGATGGAACTTAAAACATGATGTTTATTAATAATCGGCAGATTATTATAGATCTACCAATTCCTAATACAGGTACATACGCACACACATGTTTAATCCATAATCGTTAGTCCGACAAAAATCATTCTATTTCTCCTGTGACTTATCGGGAACTGAGAAAGGACATTTAGGTAGAAATAACTTAATATATCTGGCAAGAAATTAGGATAAGATGAAAGAATGGAAAATCATATATATATATATACACATATATATCTAGATACATACATATATTCACACATATATAGGTAGCAATCACATGCCCACACTCGTAGATATATATATAGAGAAATACATATCCATGATATAATTCGCTATTGATCGTATTGGATCTACAATACATAAGTTAACAAAGCCTCTAGATCCCTCATAGCTCGGTGAAATGTATCAGATTAACACCAGTCCAATAGCATGATATTAATCGTGCTGAAACGATAGTAGACTAAATAATTGCACACCCGTTTGCAAACGCGTCTTTGACATTTACATGTGTCCATGAGAAAATTAAAAAAGAACGTATGAATATATGTAAGTGCATTGTTATATATGTATTGGTATATATGCTTGTTTAATGTACAAGTATATATACATATTTATGAACCAAAATATTGAGCTCTAGCTCTCTTAATTACCCATCATTCTTCGTCATGACTGTATGAAAATTCCAGATTCGAAAGTAAATTGATGTTCACAGAATGTTTTGTCATTAATGTAATATGAAATTTGTATAAAATTTGTATGTCTATGTTTCAGGTGGTGGTGTATCTCAAGAAGTATCTGTAGCTATTTAGTTTATTTTCATTGGAAAATATGTGGAATAATCATCCATCGATTGACGCATCGTTTGAGATTCAAGTAAACAGATGTGATTCTAAATGCTAAGGGACATCTTTGATGAGGGGTGGTTTCATTATTAAAATGGAATGTGTGATATGATACGGTGAGGCTGTAAAATTCAGCGTATTGTTTTTTCTGCAATGACTTAAAGCAACAGCGGGAAGATTAGATGTTATAATAGAATATGGAGAGGGTTAATATTAAAATATATAAATACAACATATCAAACGGCAACACATAGGGTTACAGTGAACTTTACTGGATAACATTTAGTGAGGAGGATACAATAAATATGATCGAGACAGAACATGGTTGTGAGCACATACACACATACGCTACAGAGCCTGACTAAACCAAACACTGCTTCCGAACGTCTGTACACAATCACAAATATTATGTTTTGCATTTTTTGATATGACAAAGGCGGAATAGTCACGCCTCAACTGTATTTCTTGCTAAGATTTGCAAGATGAGAGATAAAGTACGTTAAGGAACAGCAAATAGACGCTGACGTAAAGTACAGAAGGAACTGAGAGAAATAGAGGTGGATGGAAGCAGAGCATAAAGCCTCGTTCTGGTTTTGCAGAAAGTGCCAATTCATCTAGAGAAGCATAAAATCTAAAGCGAAAGGCAACATTTAGTGCGAGAGAAGAAGAGAAGTTTAAAAAGTAGTTTGTTAATATATAGTGTTAATTAAAAGTAACTGAGAGAGAAAGAAGTGTATAAAATGCACAATGCATGAATACATACTGTGTGTGGGTAGGTGTGTGCGCGCGCGTGCAAGTGTGTAGAGTGATGGGAAAATGGGGGAGAGACAGATGATTATAGTTTGTTCAAGGTATAACTGAACAGGTTGAAAATAGATATTTGAATAAGTTTAGGGATGGACAAAAATAGATACATTATTTGAGTGAAAATACAATATATTGCAAAACATGTCCTTAGCCCACCTACAATATCAATATTTAACATTTATAAACCTATGAACCCACTCGTGAATTTTTAATGTCGATATGCATGCAGTATTTACAGCACTTCACCTGAATACAATGATAGCAAGATTAACTTGTTGATTTACAGAAAGCGCTAAATGATGATGGGAATACTGAAATGCCGGCTTTTAGAATGCTGAAAGATAAAATCTTAGAAGTTATGCATTCTGTGTCTGTGCTAAAATGTTTGTTTTATATTTTATATTTATAAAGATTCCATCTTTACCTTATCTTCTACAATTCCAAATATGATTGTAACCTACGTAGCTTATATTTTCTGTCGTTAGATTTGCTTTGTGCGCCATGTTGTCATGTGCTAATCTATCTGCTTATTTCAAATGCATAGTCAGCTAATGACAATCTGTTTTATTTCGCCTCGAGCAGCCTACACATGAAGAGGCAAGAAAAGGTTGCAATGTCACAACTTGTGTCGGTATATATCATTACCATAATAGAATATTGTAACGATTATATCGGCGATATAGTGATTGCGACAATTGAGGAACGAGTGGATAGACTTTAAACAATTACGAAAATAATTCCATTCATGAATCTGTGTTCCTAAAATATCGATAACACTAACACAAATATAGAACCTCTCAAATTTCAAATATGAAGTGAAATAGTGTTATACTAATAGCGGGTATTGCATTACATTATTCGTCCTAGTTATAGAACAATGCAGGAACAAATTCACCCACACAGATACCACAGATGCTGTTTGCATTAAAAAATTAAAATCACACATATTAAATCATATGAACGAAGAGTACCATAGCTGGTAAATATGTGAATACGTCATTAAAAAGAAACAGTCATCAAACAGTATATCACATGCACCAATCCTATATATAAACTTATCGCTAAAATATATTGCAAAAACACAAGAATGAAACACCTTTTCTGTATTCGTTTGGAAACGACAGCCTTCAATGAACTAATGTAATGAAGAAATGTCTAAGTAACAATGAAAATTATATTCCTCAACATTATTGCATCGGATACGCAAATACAATCTGGCCGTTCGTCTACTCAATCTTTAGGTCACAGTGATACGAAACTGATTTACGTAGTTTTGATTTTTAAAAAAATCGCTTCCACAAATTCTGAATGGTAATATTATATCCATTTTGAATTTCATTTTTGTATACAATTTATATTTTCCTTCAGATCTGAAAGTCTGTTGCATATATTACGCCACTAATATTTACGTCAACCGTTGGTTACTTTCGGCACATCAATTTACTTAATTTTAAACTATGTTATTCACAGGTAATTCAGCCGTGAGTTATCTGCTTTTCTTTCACTGTGTTGTTTAATAACATATAGGAAGATATGGGTATGTTCAAAGAAAAATCTACTGCAAGAAACGATCTGGAATTGATGTCAACGCCTGTTTGAATTGCGTTTGACTTAACATTTGCATTAATGTTAGTGATGGGAATTTGCATTTACAAGGCTAATTGCCATTTGCCTACTGGAATATTAATGAGTAAATGTAGTTTGAAGGTACACAGATATAGAGCCTAGATAATTATTCAGCAGTTCTCAATTACCATTTATATATTCCCAAGTCATTATTTCGAAGCAGCTGTTAAAGTAAGATAAAGAACATTCATAATTCATTATCAGCATTGAGAAAATTGTGAAGTTTCGTCGATTCGCTACATTAGAATATTTATCGAGAAGTGTGCTAAATTTATTTCGTATGATTTTTAATGTATCTGTACGCACTTGTGTGGTGGGTGGGTGTTTGGATATGATGGCATAGTGGTTAGATCTGGTGAGTGCTCAGTATTATCTTCAGTGAGTTTTCTATGTGTGCATGCATAGGCAACACTTTTCAAAGGTAACTGGATGCCATTACATATACCTGAAGGTGAACTGTTTCATTGACAAAACTAATTCATTTTATGACATAATAGATAATCGAATGTTTGTTAAGAACCATGCAGTGTTAAGAACTTTAATCACTAACATTTTGAAAAACGGAAATGTTTTCTCCCCAAAGAAATCAAGGTAACTAGTTTTGTTTTTTATTTTGTGGTATAGATGAGAGAATGGGTACAATTCTATTGGAAGCGTAACTTAACAATTTACCGTTGACCTCATACATGTAACGACCACAAAAACACAATAATGTTTTCAATTATCTTTTTGCTTTTATTCCCATGTTCTCAGTAACAAAGATATTTGAAAGAATTTTGTTTGAAATGTTAAAAGGAATTCTGAAGTTACGTATATATGTATATCAGCAATGAATATTTTGGTTAAACACATTTATGACAAACAGTTTGCAGTTTTAACACTGCGCTCGGTTAGTTTGTTAGCATTTTTTGAAACAAAATGGTAGAAGCGTCACCAATCAGGCTTTTACAATTGCTTTTAGAACTGGAGCTGAAGGGCGTAAATATTTTCTGTTGTAGAGCAAGAAAAAATATTTATTGAACTTGTGTCTGTGATCTTTAGAAACACTTGATAAAATAAGTTGTGCTTGAAAACGAATGAATGAACATAAAATTAGGCGCGTCACCAATCAAGTACTGTATACTTTTGCTTTCAAATTTTAAGTAGAAGAGCGTAAACAGGAAATGAGTTGGATTAAGAGACGGGCATAACATCAGGCTTGGCTGGAGTTTAGAAATGTTGAACGGCGATATGCTTGCGTTTAATAGATGACGTGTAGAATAGGTAATACTGTATGGAATGGTGTAAGTGAAGAGTGAAGAATACGAGTTTTTATTTGTTCATTGATTTCTAGTTTCAAAATTTGGTTGTTTTGGCAGTTCATTGAAATTTGTATCTTATTATTTAAAAGTGTGATGTGATTTGCGTGCAGAGAATTATGTCTGCATTGCCTCACTATTATTGTTGGTAACTAATTATAAATTGAAGTATTTCTGTAGATTGTTAAAATTGATATCCTATTCAAAGATACAAGTAATTATTTTTGTTGTGGGTATGACTTTTTGACTAATGTTACTGACTCATCTATGCTGATGAGTTTTCGTTGATGGAAGTCTGCCGACATGCAAATGAGGACTAAGTTCTCCTGTTTTTTACTCCTTTGTTTATCTTAATGATCATTTATCCGAATATTTTCATGCTTATAAAAATGGGAGTATGACTAATCATTCTAACATTCAAAACCTTAAAGATATATTAAAGTTTTAAATATATGATATTGGTTGGTGGTTAATTTTATATTCTTCAAGGATAACGATGAATGTGTTAACATTTGATGTGGATTTTCACATG
Organism: Octopus bimaculoides; assembly: GCF_046866305.1. Classification (NCBI taxonomy): domain Eukaryota; kingdom Metazoa; phylum Mollusca; class Cephalopoda; order Octopoda; family Octopodidae; genus Octopus; species Octopus bimaculoides. The sequence continues at coordinate 71,775,740 of NC_142931.1, read as the reverse complement.
AAATGCAACTTAACGGTAACGTTCAGAGGTTACTATAAAATTGTATAAAATTGTAAACTGGATTTAGATTAGAAGACCGAATGAAGTAAAACAGAAATTTTGCGAGAGCATATTGACAAGATAAAAGTACAGGACAATTCTGTCTGAAAATTTTATTTAGTTTACTAATATACTCAAACATAATGCAATTATCATACATGTAGTGATAGTTTTCATTTTATTTTGATATTTTCGATTGATGTTTACGATTAAAATATTCAAATCTTTGGTAAAATCTCATGGTACTTCATAAATGTGTGCCTCGGAAACTGTGTCTTTGCAATTCAAGCCATTATCAGAGTTGATAAACCTCAAAGCGCGAATAATCTTCACGATATACCGAAGAACTAGTTGTGTATTATATGATGCAGGCATTTAATCGCACTTTGTAAAAATACAGCATACATTACGCATACAATAAAGAATACGCTAAGAAGCTTAAGAAGAGTTACGAATGTTGGTGCTTTCATTTCGACTCTTTTATTCGGGAATTATTTAACATGTGTATCACAGCAATAGTTTATAGAGTAGAGCAGTAGAAATATTATTTTCAAAAACTTTATGCGCTTGTCTAGTGGTTAATGAAGATGTTACGCTTCAAGTCTGCCTTAACGGAAAAAATCTATACTCGAAAATATTCCCTTGTAATATACTCTACTCGGCTTTTCAACCGGCTAGAAACTGCAATTAAATCTCTCTCCTCGCACAAACTATTGCCTGGGAAAGTGAATGCAGAAAGCTGCTTAGATTATGTGTATGTGTGCATAATATGTGTGTGTGTATAGAAGTGTGTGTTTGTGTATGTGTGTGTCTGTGCGTGTATATATGTGTGTGTATTAATGAGTTTCTTCTATGTATAATCATACGGAACGAAGGCCCGGTTTTAATTCGAAGTATTAATGAATATTCATGGGTAGAACAAAAAATTATTTCAGAAAGAAACGCTGACACTTACTTTGAAGTTCCACAATTATCGGTTTTGTGAAATTGTTACTACTCAAATTTTTGACACTGGCTTTATATCACAGCATAGGCGGAGAACAATATTTGATTTATGGCTTAATGAAAGTTAAAGAAAGTAACAATTATAGGAATGTTAACTGGATGGAGGACTATATTCTTAATATTTGGAACTAGAACATTTGTGACTGGAGAAATGTAGGAGGGAGATGTGAAATGAACGCATAAACTGCTAGAGAGTGACTTTGAACATATTTTTTTGTATAAAAAGACGTTAGGGGCCACCTATGTCAATTACTAATTGTTTCCTTTAGTCAAAGTCTCTCACGCGTAAATTTATGCAACTATAGAGACGACACTGGCAAAATGTAAGCAATGATGGTACTGTCAAACTTTGATTTGCATGTATATATGCACACACAGATACTTACACGCAGACTCACTCGCTCACTCATTCACACACAAGTACACACATACACATATATCAATAGTTGTTAGATTGCTTGAGAAAGAAAGAAATAAGTAAATAAATAAAACGAGCAAGGGAATAAAGCGGGGAATGTAATACTGCAACCATTATTCCGTTCATCGGTTACTTGTATACACCGAGATGGATTCACTTCCGTAATAATGGTGCATTTTCTATGTGTTTATGTTGCATCGAATATTTTCCGATGAACTGGACGCTATTCACTCTTTAGCCACCTGCTTAAGCAGACTTTGCATGGATGTTGAGTGAGACATTCGCCTGCATTTCTCGCTGGCACTTCACGTGAAATGTATTAAATGATAAACTTCGTGAATATTTTACATATTTTTAGAATGCCTTTATTTGCCGGTAACTGCAATCTGCATTTGCGAACCCAGATTCTTATGAGGGTATACATGTATTTATGCAGATAAGGCTACTTTCATGTATCAACGTATACATATGTGTACGAATATATATTTGTGTTTTCGGGTGCGAGTGTATTCATACGAAGTAGTCATACGAAGTAGCCATACGAAGTTGATGATTTTACTGCATGGTTTAAATTTTCTGACGCAATATTATCTTTCAGCTGCTAATAGAAATATATGTTCGGCAATACATTAATCTTATTGGTGGCATTTGTGTTTATTTTCCTCCTCTTGAAATTGAGCAGTTAAAGTGGGCTAACTTCTCATGCACATGGATTTTGTCAGAAACAACATCTGTCAGACTATTTAATAATTTTATCACATGTAGAATAATTTCATCAATGTAATAAATAGCCATATCTTCTTTGGCTGCTTACTTTTTTCAAATTCGATTTTTCTGCAACTCTAAGAACCGTTGCCAATTGTATAAGCATATAACTAAGTTTTCGTTGTAGCGATCAGGTGACATTTGTCTGGGAAATGCTATTTTAGACTAAAAAGAAAGGAGATTTATATGAATATCCTAGATGTACTTGTGAATGACAGCAATAGGGTACCAAATACTCTGCTATACATTTCAGTCTGTTTTGATCACACCACTCGAAAAGAGACCGAGAAAGAAAACACAAAAGCTTGAGGTAGAAATGAACACCATCTGAGCGATGAAGCGAAAATTAGAATCAGTAAAAACGAGTAAAACTTATTAAAATCTAATCTCAATAATAAATGAGTACTTGGTTTGAACAAAAAGTATAACATATTCGTCTTATAAATTTATCATCGCTAAAAAAAATATTTAATATTCACTGACTACGTGCTACAGAATAAACTTTGAAGTTTATAGTTTCAGTCATAAAATACAAACGCTGCATCAAACATACTGTACACAGTCATTCCTCTATGAACCAACACAGATCACAAATAAATACTCTACATATAAATAAAATGTCCACAACATATACATATACAGCATATATTCCACATAGACACATCCCTAAAAAATAACACAATATAATAGTTATAATAAGATATCCGATATTATAACATACCCTATACACCATCACCAACCAATATCGTTGATACCCTACGCCAGTGCTTCCCAACCAGTTTCCCCCGGGCACCACTATAATTTTCCACCGCCGATTGGAAAAAAAAAACTTTATTTATAACATTTTACCACAACTAATTAAAACAAAACAAAAAATGTACCGGTAACTGTTTTAAGTACTGAGTACAACCATGTACCTTATTGACTAAGAAAGAGAAACGATTTTCACAATTCCATGTCCCACTACACTAAAGGATCCTACGCGTCACTACAGTTTTTCCAGGCTGCAGCAGTGAGACGTATGCCCCACATTGGGAATTACCGCTCTACGCCAATGGCACGCAAAATTTTGAGAAAGAACATTTTTCATTACGATGTAATTATTCATATATTCGCTTGGAAACGATTTGGAGTAGGACATCTGTGGAATACATTTGAATATAGATCTCTTCTGTAAGAATTGATATTTGGTTAATTAATTAACACGCAACGCAGTATCTGGTCAAATAATATGACGCTACCCATCATGATCCTGCAGGGAATTTGGAGCATTAGCAGAGTAGTAATGTTCATACGGATCTAGTACACGAAGGACTTGTGCGGCAGTCGAAGTGTGTATATCCGTGTGGTGCTGTTGGTAAGACGACATCACTAAAAATCACAGGCTCTGTAATACGCGAGCATCACTGCGTAATAAGCAATTATATAAGGAACATAATCGCCTTTCTGATGAATAAATATAACTTACACGTCATATATTCTCCACAAGTAGAGGCAATACTTATGTAGCATCACAACAGTAAATGAAAATGCACAAACGTGATGTAATATACAAGTGCAATTATAAATTCCGAAACTACAATGCAGCCTACACAATATGGGAAAGATGTTGCACCTGGTGGTGCAGTGAAAACTCGCATGAAAGAGCTGCAAACAATATCAAAGATAATGGTAATAATTACAATGACGTCGATGACGACAACGTTAACAACAACAACAACAACAACAACAACAACAACAACAACAACAATAATAATAATAATAGCAATAATAATAATAATTACAATAATTATATTAATAATAGTGGTAATAATAACCATTACAGTAAAAACCAGACAATAGTTAATCACGTTTAATAGTTCTAAAATTGAAAGTTCCCCTCTAATTTCATTCAACCTTGACAATTAATGCAACTTCATTAAGCAAATTTATTAGGGTGTTTAAGTCTCTTTGAATATATTAAAGAGAAATCTGTTGAGTCCATTAGCAAATTGAAGATGTACAGTTGTGCATGTGAAAACTTTCAACGCTTAAGATCGTATGATATTCGTTTATGTTCAATTACATTTCTCCAGATCATACAAGACAAATCGATTCTACTCTATTGTGCATAGACAAACAATAAATATTTAGTTGAATGAGCAATGAAGTTTCTATACAACATTCTGGTAATATGATTACGTGAGATCTAGTCTAGACCAATGGTACTAGCAGAAACTATTCCCAGATTGATATTGTGGTTCATTTCAGTATTAGTATCTGTGGCAATAAATATGTTTTTGTGGTTTAACTCCAAGTTATCTCCGGCTGACGAAATCTATTTTCAGTTATGGAAATTTAATCATTCCGGAGAGCACTAAGTGTCAAAGCATTCACATAAATTACCTTCCCCTCTATTTTCAAGTTTATAAACTACGATTTCTTTGGTTGCATTTTTTAGCAAGTCGTGTCAATTCTGGAATTTGCAGTTTTTTGTATATCAGTAAATGAAGCGATATCATCAAGGATATAGTTCAGTTCCGATGGAAAGATTTAAACACCGACCGCAGACACACATTATTTCACAAAGTTAAATAGTGTCGGTCTTCAGCTATGGTAGGAAGAAAGCGATATCTTTCAGAATTTACGTTTGTAGTTGCATCCCCATATAACTTTGTTGAACAAGTGGTTGAATTTTATAAAAGAACACGGCAAAAGTTATTCAGTAAAATTGAGAAAAGTTCGACACGAGGAAGAATTATGTTCTATGAGATAATAACTGCTGACATGAATAGTACCAATATATCAATTATTTCCGGGAATCAATTCTATATAACCGAGAGATAGAGAGAGAGTGAAGAGAGAGGAAGAGTGACAGAGAAAGTGGATTTTCTTCATGGAGGTAGGCTTCTAATAATTTTTAGGCAGTAGAGACCATATGCAAGAAAAAAACTCACTGATGAATATAATAGTTGTACTTTCAAAACATGCCTATTCTTCCAGTTTAAATGCATCACAATCGAGTGATATAACAGATAACCTCTTATACTTACTCATTCTGGGTATGTTTAATACACAGATGTTAATGTAGGATTATATACGCATGCTCGATGAAATGTTTGCGAATGCATCTATGATTGTCTGAGTTGTTTACATTAAGGTATACTGACAAAAATGCAACGGTCCCTATATGAGACTGGATTTCTATTTAAGCTAAGGTGCATATATGTAAAATATATTCTTATATGCATATATGCATACATATATATATATACACACACGCACACACACACATATATATATATTTTTTTATTATATATATTTATTTTCTCCTAATTATTAAATAACTCGGACAAAATAAATTGGTTAATAGATACCAGGGTAGCAAAGATCACAAAATAACTGTGGTGTAACTCTTGTTTATGAGGTAGAAACTGCTTTCATATTTTGGGTACTTGAGTATATATAAATTTAATGAATGGAGTAAAACGCATATGTTAACTGCATACTTTTATTTCCATCATATGTTTCGAAGATTACAAATTATACCTTTCATAGGAATCGGCGATGTTAAAAATGTAATCTTCTCTTCAGGGAAATGCATGGGAACCAGCTTAAACGTAAGACATTTTAACGGAATTCGGCTAAAATGTCTTACGTTTAAGCTGGTTTCCATGCATTTCCCTGAAGAGAAGATTACATTTTTAACATCGCCGATTCCTATGGAAGGTATAATTTGTAATCTTCGAAACATATGTTGGAAATAAAAGTATGCAGTTAGCATATGCGTTTTACTCCATTCATTAAATATATATATATATATATGTATATATATATATATATATATATATATATATATATATATATATATATATATATATATATATATATATATATATATATATATATATATATATATATATATATATATATATGTATATATATACATATATATATATATATATATATATATATATATATATATATATATGTATATACATATATACCTATATATATATATATATATATATATATATATATATATATATATATATATATATATATATATATATACACATATATATATATATATATATATATATATATATATATATATATATGTATATATATATATATATATATATATATATGTATATACATATATATATATATATATATATATATATATATATATATATGTGTGTGTGTGTGTGTGTGTGTGTATGTGTGTGTGTGTATGTGTGCGTGTGTGTGTTTGTATATACATATATATATATATATATATATATATATATATATATATATATATATATATCACGCTTAATAGTTCTAGAATTGAAAGTTCCCCCCTAATTTCATTCAACTTTGGCTATTAATGCAACTGCATTAAGCAAATCTATTAAGATGTTTATGTGTCTTTGAATATACTAAAGGGACAGGTGTTCTCTCTATAGAACACACTTCGAAGTGCTCAAGAGATTTGAACTTGAGCCGGTGATGACAAGCAAGTTAGGCAAGTCGATTTACACAGAATGTATTTCATATTCTGTGTAAATCGACTTGCCTAATTTGCTTGTCATTACATATGTGTGTGTGCATGTGTGTGTGTGTTTATGTGTATGTGTGCTTGTCTTTGCGAATTTGTGCATTCGTAGGTAATGTGGGCGTGTGCGGATATATACATATATATTTATAGAAACTCATATATTCAGGTACGCACTTGTATATATACATAAATATACGTACATATCATACATGAATATGTACATAGATTAGTAAGAGGGTTAAACATTTATGTGCACCAAATGGACAACAGGTACTTTTGGCAATGTTGAGCAATGTTCAGTTTTACTATAACGTGGAATGTTGCTCGTGCTAAACGCTCATATTCTGATGGCGAATTTATTTAAATATATATACCTACAATTTTGCATTGTTAGAATCAAATGACAGAAGACTTCAAGCATCAGACCACATCGCATTACAGAAAAGCTGATCTCTCAAACCATTTCTGATGCTGCATTCAGTTCATACATCACAACACACAACTGATAGTATTTCTTTGATACGTTTCTTCTAGTTTAATGTGAATGAAAAAATGTTGGATTTAGTAGAATTAAAGAAACAACTCATGATGTTGTCATAATAACTGCGCTTGTCAGAATTTTAAGAAATGGTACTCCTGTAATGATCGAGAAAAAACGCAGAATTAATTGCGGTTATGAGAAGAAATCCCAGCTTTGTAGCCAGATACTTCGATTAATGAAAGTATTACTTGAAATTCTGAATTGGATATGTATACATGGTAAGACCTATGGCCATCAACTAGCAACGTCTTGAGTAGGTTTGTTGATTTACTGGAGTTTGTTATAACGTTTATTACAGAAATATAAGAAAAGCTTATAACTGGAAAAATGATAAATGGGTGCATGATCTGATGTTAAATACCGATATAATGTATCATCTACAAACTTTCAGTTTGGCACTCCAGGGGGACGGAAGGTTATAGCTTATTTTACTCAGACAAAGTTCAACGTTTCAAGTAAAATAAACGTTTTTCAGTGAGACATATTGATAAGAAATTTCAGACGCTTTCCCAATCTCCGAAAAAATAAACTTATTCCCTGATAAAAGAACACAAACTTAAAGAATAGAGGCATAAATTATAAGGAATGCTTGATCATTTCTTAGCCAAAATTGATGATTTGCTGAAGATGAAACCCTACTTCATCCTCTGGTCAATCCTTGGTTGCTCAATTTGCAAATCACTCATCACGGAACGATATGATGTGGAAATGGAACTAATTGAATTAGAGGAGGTGAAATCATGATCCATAAGTCTCAGACTACACCACAGGTGTGGACGTAAGTTACTGAAGTAAACTAACCTGGAGTGAAGAAACATGGTGTGCGACTGATTTCAATTTTCATCTCCACATACTGGTGTAAACCACTGTACACTGTAATGAAATTTATGAAATTAGCTGACAGAAACCATTCGTACATGCCCACAAAATTTTTAAATACAATGGTCGAGATGGAAACCCACACGACTTGTACTAACAATAAATAGCAACTTTAACAGACTAATATGTGTTGCATTGCCTCTTTGTCATGAAATATTACTCCTAAGTTAAGGAACTTATTTAAATATCTCTAATGTTATAAGTTTGTTCCTTCACTTATTTTTCCTACTTCTTACTAGATATTTCTTAAGATAAACTATATACATATATTCATTTCTATATTTCAGTGTGTGTGTGTGTGTGTGTGTGTGTGTGTGTGTGTGTGTGTGTGTGTGTGAGAGAGAGAGAGAGAGAGAGAGAGAGAGAGAAACACAATATATTTCATGCCATATGACTCTCAAACAATTGAACTTTATTGGACGTGAATTTTTTGAGAGACACTTTCAAATTTATCAGAATATCGGACCGATGATTTGGAATAGGGAAATTTTCGTTCTCTTAACCATGAAACGATCGTATCCGATTAACTAAAGACTTGTTTTGTTTATGCTTTCCCCTCCGGTTTTTTGTTCTATGTGTGCCATAAATATCGCCATCCATTTAGAGAAAAATTTGTAGTTTAGAATCAGTAGTTCTTTGACTGCTATTTCTAAATTTTCAGTATGTTGGAGAAGCAACTCAATGCTAATCCCTGTATATTTATGATGATAAATGGTTTTACCGATAAAGGTTTTTTCATACTGAACTACTTGGCAACATTGTTAATTATTAATTCTATTATTAATTGATGATGCCCTGCCCTTATTCTTGTATATTTTATATTTGATACCTCTAAGTTAGGTGGTTAAACCGTAATCCCTTCCACACGGGACTTTTTTCATACGGGACTATTTGTGACGCACATGAAATAGATTTCCTTGGGATGGGATGCCTGAACTCACTAGCCGATGAATTCGTAAGTGCCTTTCTTATCGTTGATTTTTGGTGTCGCATGGCCAAAAATTACCGTGAATTTATTTAGAGACACTTTCAAATTTATCAGAATATCGGACTGAAGATTTGGAATAGGGAAATTTTCATTCTCTTAACCATGAAACGATCGTATCCGATTAACTAAAGACTTGTTTTGTTTATGCTTTCCCCTCCGGTGTTTTGTTCTATGTGTGCCATAAATATCGCCATCCATTTAGAGAAAAATGTGTATAGTTCAGAATCAGTAGTTCTTTGACTGCTATTTCTAAATTTTCAGTATGTTGGAGAAGCAACTCAATGCTAATCCCTGTATATTTATGATGATAAATGGTTTTACCGATACAAGTTTTTTCATACTGAACTACTTGGCAAAATTGTTAATTATTAATTCTATTATTAATTGATGATTCCCTGCCCTTATTCTTGTATATATATATATATATATATATATATATATATATATATATATAATAATAATATTAGGGACAAAACCCAAAATTGCAGGTAAAAACTCAATTAAAATCAATTTATAAAAAATTTTAATTAAATTGAGCTTTATAGATAAAATATATATAAAATATATAGTTTTAGGGAATATAACCAAGTTTCAAGAACTCATCGATGAAAATCCACTATCACATATAGAAAAATTAATAATTAAAAGCACAATAAATGAGTATAATATAAAGTAAAGTAAATATCATAAGATAAATATAATATAATATAATATAATGTAATATTATATTTATCTTATGATATTTACTTTACTTTATATTATACTCATTTACTGTGCTTTCAATTATTATTTTTTCTATATGTGATAGTGGATTTTCATCGATGAGTTCTTGAAACTTGATTATTTCCCTAAAACTATATATATATATATATATATATATATATATATATATATATATATATATATATATATATATATATATTTAGAGAGAGAGAGAGGGGGAGATAGAAGGAGGAGAGACAGACAGACAGTGGCCTGCCATACATACAGTACTTTGTTTAGATATATTAACAGAATGAAAAACCATATGTGTATAAGTGTTTGATTGGGAATAATGTTCTTGACCCATTCGTAATACTACCGGACACCGTATTTGAAATTAGATTGAATTTGAATTTTAAAGAAAGAATTATATTTTTGTATAAAAATGTTTCGTAATTGAATGGAAACATCCTCCCTTGTATACACTACAGCAGTACTAAATTATGTAATACATATGAAAGAGAATATATAGGAGAGCAAATACCCATTTAAAAGTTTTACCTTATAAGTTAGGGGATGAATTGGGATAATTCAATTAATGTACATAGTAAATTCCCTATGTTGCTACATGAAAGGCAAGCAGAAATGAAGCATAGACCAAGGCAGGCTTCCAAAGGGAGCTAAATGTGAATTGTTTATTCAATGAGCATAGTGAAAGAATTTTAGAGTATGTAACGTAAGACAGTGGGTCTGACTGAAGGTAGTTGCATAGTAACATTGCAGTGGTAAGATTCTAAGTAAATTGAGAAACTTATATATCATATATAGAACACTGATTATACAATGAAGGCTTGTTAATCAGGCATATAATCCATTTATCTATTTTCTATACCTTCCAACAATTTTCATATACAAGTATACTTGAACAATATACTTGCGTTTGAATGTGTAAATAGTGTGCATTGTTAAATGTAAGGTGTTATTTTATTTATGCGTATGAGAGATAATAATAAAGGAACATCAATAGATACAACAACGTTACGTTAAGAACCGATAAAGAAATATTTACAAATTGTGCAAACAGAGTGGTATGGTTTCACTGCATGTATTTATTCTATGAGCTACGTATGTATCTTACAACAACTATTGCAATTATATAGAATTCCCTCTTGCTTGCATATGGTCACATGAACACTCAGATCAATATTTGAATTATCATCTGCTGAATGCTGTTTGCAGACTTTCTCCATTTCATAGTTCGTTTATTAAGATATCTCATTACAGTTTAATATACCGAGCATTTACCTCATACCCATGGGTATCTCGTTTTATGTAATCATATTCATAAAAATGCCTATATCCTCCTGAATTTGTTTGACATATTCGGAATAGAGCGATTCTGTTTTAATGTTTAATTAATATGTGGAAGTTTCTCCTTTAAAAACCATTGCTCTCTAGTAATATAATTTTTTCTTTCTTTGTGGGTCTTATACAGCATACCGCATCAATCACTTTGGGAATAGAGTATGTGGTTTAATTTCAAATGTTGCTTAGGCTTAATAATATAGGCATAATAAGGAATACGTTTTCTCTAGGTTTATTGTAAATCTGCAATGAAGCATTATATATTCATGCATATATATACATACACACACACAAACACATATATGCATACATAGAAATATTTTGTATACGAAAGAATAATATTTGAGAATTCCATTACCTCTTTACGTCTTGCATATTTGTAGCATATTTTGATTTAATTTTGGTAAAGAATTTCGAAAACAAACAACATAATTCGTAAAATGTTAATTGCAGTTACGTAATGCAATTGAAGACAGTTTATTTTAAATGTCACACCGAAATTTATGCTACAGATTCTCATATCCGTTTTATTTGTATTTTTTATAAGGTGTTTTAATATTTAAGGTTGAAGGCAATGTTCGAATATTTTGCGTTTAATTAATATTTCTGCTTCTCGTATCACGTCCTCTGCATAAGCTATCAGGCTAACTTATTTCAGATTTTCGCTGGTTACTGCGCCATCATTTCGGGATGTTTAAAGAACTACAGAACTACTGGTGGAGTGCAAAACATTCAGCCTTCAGATGTAAATGTGTCAAGATATAGTTGCGGTTCATGCTAACTTCACTAGGCGCAATATTTCGATTTAAACACACTGCCCTACAAATAATAATAATAATAATAATAATAATAATAATAATAATAATAATAATAACAATAATAATAATGATAATGATAATAATAACAACACACACACACACACACACACACACACACACACATATATATATATATATATATATATATATATATATATATATATATATATATATATATATATATATATTCTCTTTTCTCTTTTACTCTCTTTTACTTGTTACAGTCATTTGGGACGTAAACACACCACCATAAGTTGTCAAGCGATGGTGGGGGGACAAAAACAAACACACAAACATATACACTCACATATATATATATATATATATATATATATATATATATATATATATATATATATATATATATATATATATATATATATATATATACATATATGCGAGTAAAAATAAATACAAAAAAGGTGGATTTTTTTGTATGATTGTGTATAGAGGAATATATTATTTTGCTTAAAAGAGTTCCAACACTGTCTGTTTTTTATGTTTTATTTATATTCCTGCAGAACTAATTTGGGGTATAGAATATGGAATATACAATATATAATATGATATACAATATACAATATAAAATAAAATAAAATAAAAATTGATGGCACCATGAAAGAAAGTATTGAATGTAGATGAAATATTGAGTGTTCAATATAAAGGATCAAATATATAAATATATAAATATATATATATATATATAAAGGCGACTCGAGTTTCAGGGCTATTTCCCTTCGTCATGGCCGGTATGACAGACTTTAACAGACTGTATATATATATATGTATATATATATATATATATATATATATATATATATATATACGGACGTCCTTCGGTTTCCGTCTACCAAATCCACTCACAAGGCAATTCTCAGCCCGAGGCTATAGTAGAAGTTATTTGCCCATGTTTCCACGCAGTGGGGATGAACACGGAACCATGTGCTTGGTAAGCAAGCTACTTACCACACAGCCTTCAAAGTATAGAAACAAATTCGAACATACATACTCAAATTGTGTGTGTTATTAGTTCATGGGTCGGTTGCGTTTTAGGCGTCCGAGAATACATTCTCAACGCGCCTAATGTTAGAAACACCTATAAGTAAGCTTTCTTTGTCAACCTGAGGTTAAGTGCTAAGGTATCTACGAAATCTTATAGAAATAACCGCTAAATGGTCCGTCTTACCATTGTTCTATATCCTAATGTCAAGTAAAGGTGCATGGCTTAGTGGTTGGGGTGTTGCACTCATGATTGCGAGATCATGGGTTCGATTTCCAGACCAGACGTTGCGTTGTGTTCTTGAGCAAAGCACTTTATTTCACGTTGCTCTGTGATCATATAAGGCTGTGAGCTGGCAGAAACGTTAGCACGTGGGGCGAAATGCTTAGCGGTATTTCGTTTGTCTTTACTTTGTGAGATCAAATTCCACCGAGGTCGACTTTGCCTTTCATCCTTTTGATGTTGATAAATTAATTACCAGTTGCGTACTGGGGATCGATCTAATCCACTGGCTCCTCCCCCCAAATTTCAGACCTTGTGCCTAGTTTGGAAATGTACGTTCTTATGTAAAATTATCACTTTGCATCAGAGTTCTAATCCTACTGAAGTCATCTCTATTTTTTATCATTACTGGGCCAATAAGAAATAGTACCAGACATGAGACATGTGATTGTGCGAATCATTTGATGATTGCTCGATAAGTATGTAACGATAGTAAAATAATGGGACCAAGTTTTGAATATCTTAACATTATTGATATCATTTAATGAACTTCTCAATAATTCCTTGTACGAAATATCACCCTGTCAGAAATAATATTCTGATAAGAATTTCCATTGTCTCCTTCATGTCTTAAGTCGTGTCTAGGCATGGAATATATTACACAAAAAAAATCGCTGATACAGAATTGCACGAATGATGAAATAACATTTATCTAACGCAAATGGTATCAGCAATGAAAGAATTAGTTTTATTTACTGGCATTTAGAGCTCATACGCTGTTTTAGTCGATAATACTTCCCATCTTTCAAGATTCAGATATAATAAAATGTATGTAAATTAAACTTTAGTGTTTTTGTCATCAAATCAAATAAACAACTTTGAATTCTGGACTCTATTACATGAAATCAATTCTACACCTTTTTTTATCGTTTAATTGTTTCTGTGATTGAACTTCTGCCATACTGGGCACCATCTTCAAGTATTTTCGTCGAATGAATGACCCAAGTACTTATTTTTAAAAGCTGGCATTATCGGTCTCTTTCTCTGAATCTCTAATCTACAGGGATGTAGGGAAACCAAACACCTGTTATCAAGCAGTCATGAAGGACATATACAAGCACAAATACATACAAAAACACCCAAGTACACACACATATGAGTGTACAGACGCACACGCACACACACACATACACACACAGAGGGCTTCTTTTTGTCTCCATCTACCAGGCCCCCCCTTACAAGGATTTGGTTTTCAGGGGTATGGTAGAAAACACTTACTCACGATGCCAAGTAGTGAGACTGGGAAGTGATGTTCTTCCCACAAAGCCATGCCTACACCAATGTATAACAGTTTAATTTCTTGCTGGTGTAGTTTTCTAAGCGTTTCTCCGCTTATAATTAAAGGTATGTGTAACTTATAGATACGTTGGTCACATAAAAAGAATTGCATCACGGCTGAGGCAAAAAAGTGTCGATCATTTATCCTGCCACTTGTATCGATAAACCGTTTCATTCATACGCATTATAGAACTTAATAATGTAATTTCCCATGTAAGAATATACATATATCTGAAACAATCATTTATAGATTGGTATATATGTATGTAAGGGAGCCACTCGCTGTCTGTCTTTGAGTCAATATGCACTTCTACTGAATGCATGTGATGCTTAGTTTTCTAATCAAAATGAAAAAAAGAAGAGAGTAGCCAATAAATGTTTTATGTCAATTTAAACAGAAATAACAAGTGAATAAGAATATTTTTCGAAAATCTGAATTTCACATTTATATTTGGCTACACTTTATATGATATTTACGGATACAAATAGGTTTGAGTTTTATATAATTTTCAGATGTCAGTTGATAATGTATTACTTCATACACTCAACGAATGTGGAACACAATTCTTGACGCTGTAGGTGAATCATCTCACTACCACCCTCTGCTCTATCAGATATATTCACTTTGTTCACTTAATAATAAGACGGATTTACCTTTGATTTTGATTTAATCGTTTTGAATGCTGTGTTATAAAATATGTTCAGTTTACCATCATAACACAATTTCTGGCAGTGGGTGTGCTTTAAAACTAAGGTTCTTCAATGGTGTCTCTAAGCATAATGCAAACCAAAGTTGGGTTAATAGAGTTTTTCGTGACTGTATATTCATTAGAATATGCTGTATAGTATATTTAACTTTACAGTAACGAAACAATACCAATCTTACTGAGATTTCAAATCTAATGGGAAGCAGTGTGTGTAAAGTTGTTAAACAAAACGATAAGCTTCGTATTATAAGTGGGAAGATACCAAGAAAGAGCTGGATATTCAACATGTTTAACATTATAGTTTGTAAAACAAATGCACTTTTTTATCATCATCATCAGTAGTATGGCTCAATCGCTTGAAAATTATAGTTTCCTGAACGTATTTCTTATTGTTTACTTAATTTGTTCTGTATCTTTACCAGAACAATATTTCTAAACAGTGGCATGTTCATTACATTTATAAGTCAATTCATAGTCATGTAGTTATGACGCTCTCTGCTTGACTGAATTTTTTGCTGACAGCAGTCACTTTATTACATTTATATGAACATACGTAGTCATGTTCTTAAGACGTTGGCTGCTTAACCGAATTTTCTCTAGACAGAGGCACGTTCTTGATATTAAATCCAGATTCATGTACTTAACAAATTTACTTCACACTCCTGTGAATTCTCCGTTCGATCCCATTGCACGACGTCTTGGGAAATGAACCGTCAACCGCCAGACACAATGTGAATGAAACTATTTCGAAAGATGGCGACTATTCCGTTATTTTATTTAACATCACAACCTTGTCCAGTGTTTTCAAGTCATGCTATAAAGTATAATCGTAGCGCCTTCCCTGCTGTTCACCTGCGCATAAGAGACCCTTTGAAATTCATCCAATCAACCTACGAAATTAATATGTATCAGAATATATATACAAATTGACGTCACTACTTATATCAGCAATGACAAGATGGACATACAATTAAATATATTACATTGTATACCTCTTCATTGTGAAAACACAGACTATTTGTTAAATGCATTAATAACACTAGTTTTAGATAATAAGATGTCAAATCCTCTTGTATGAATTAATTATGAATCGTTCACGTTCCTTTTTGACGTATCTACACACTTTCAGGTCGACTAATATTTACAGTGGCGACGTATTTCTTGTGTTGTTTCTGTTATCATTTCAAATTTAATATCTAAAATTCATTATTCTCCCGGGCAGAAATATATTGGCAGAAACTCATTATTTGTGTGTTTTGGCTGATTTCATATTTTATATTGTAGTTAGCAGTAATATATTATATTATAAGTGTAGGGAAGAGTGATGGGGAGAGAAAGATTGTGGTAAGAACATAAGGAAGAGTACAACGAGTAGCGTAAAAGAAGACGCTAAGTGAATTAAGTAGGACATATAAAAGAACTCTAGCAACAAGAACACGAGCAAGAACTATAACGATAGGAACTTAGTCAGGACAGAATTTTTTTTTTAAAGCGAATAGAAGTGTCAATCGTAACATCAAATAATTCTCTGCTAGAAGAATATCATCATTCGATAAATATCCTATCCTTAATTGACGTGAAACATGTCAAGATACCCTATGCTGTTTTAGAATGGTATATTTGTGCAAATAGATGAGCGGGTAATATATAGACCGAAGTTCAGTTGGAGTGATACGAGTGAAGTTGTAAGACAATTAAATTCCGAAGAAAGAGCTGTGAAGTGGACACTATATGAAAATTAAGCAAGTGTTTGCTATAACTTCAAACTGAGGCAAGGCTCTGTGTGGAATCAACTGAAGCTATAAAATTGAAATTAAGTCGCATGAAACTGCAATTCATTACGGATGAAATGGACTTGTTCAAAACTGCTAGAATTAATATATCATCTGGTTCAATACCACCAACTCACTCACGGTTGCTTTTAGAACACTCACTTAGTTGCAAGTATTCGAAATGAGTCTGCTGTATGATGATAATTTAATGTGTTCATACACTTCTTCCGACTTTAAATTATGATTCGAGATTAATTCCTTCCTTTAATCCCACTAATCACGAGCACAGCGTGAAGTATTCTGTACATTATCATTCATCCTCGAAATAAGCCAAATGTCTAACAAAGAAGATGCGATAAAAGAATTGAGTAATTAGCAAAGGGATGAAAAAGTATTTTTCTTTATGGTGGTGCATGGGATTACACATGTAAAAGGTTTATAAATGTCATGTATGTGTTAAATAATCATCATGTATTTTACTCTAAATTGGCTACTGCATCTACTCTAAATATACTTAGTAAAAGCAACTAAGTTCACTTAATATAGTGAAATTTCGTATTATGTACTTTTAACGTACAATTATTGAATTATAAGTTACTTAGCCTCTATGATTTCCCTTCTAGCAAATATTCTCGCACATCTATACTTGCTCTAGATTTCACTTTCTGTAATTCATGTTCCAAATATCCCTATTGTCACAAAATATTTCAGTGCCCAGACATGTGTATGTGCGTGTGTGTGCGCGCACACGCTCACACACACACATGTATACTTGTATGTACGCTTCTATGTATATTTGTATGTGGAAGCGCAATGGCCCAGTGGTTAGGGCAGCGGATTCGCGGTCGTAGGATCGCGGTTTCGATTCCCAGACCGGGCGTTGTGAGTGTTTATTGAGCGAAATACCCAAAGTTCCACGAGGCTCCGGCAGGAGATGGTGGCGAACCCTGCTGTACTCTTTCACCACAACTTTCTCTCACTCTTTCTTCCTGTTTCTGTTGTACTTGTATTTCAAAGGTCCAGCCTTGTCACACTCTGCGTCATGCTGAATCTCGCCGAGAACTACGTTAAGGGTACAAACGTCTGTGGAGTGCTCAGCCACTTGCACGTTCCATTGATCGGATCAACTGGAACCATCGTCGTCGTAAACGACGGAGTGCCAAGAAATATTTATATGTATGTATGTAAGATGTTTATTATGTTTAAGCGATGGAACTATGTTTTCACTGTTATTGAGATTATTAGATGAAACAATTATGCCGCATCTTTCGGATTCACCTTTATTCTTTCATATATTTGTGCAAATTATTGTAATGTGCTCGTACGCATGCGCTTGTATGCAATGATCAAGACAAGCAAAATGAAATGAAAAAACAAGCTGTAGAAATATTTTATATTTAAAACATATTTAATGTTTTAGTAAAGAAACTATATTTTTACTTTTATTGAGATCATCAGGAGTGGATGTGTGGTAAGTCGTTTACTTAACAACCACATAGTCCTGGGTTCAGTTCCGCTGCGTGGCATTTTGGGCAAGTGCCTTCTACTATAACCTCGGACCGACCAAAATCTTGTGAGTGGATTTAGTAGACGGAAACTGGAAGAAGCCTGCCTTATATATATATGTATGTGTGCGTATATGTTTGTGTGTCTGTGTTTGTTCCCCCCCCCACTATCACCTGATAACCGATGCTGGTATGTTTACGTCTCCGTAACATAGCAGTTTGGCCAAAGAGACCGATAGAATAAGTACGCGGCTTACAAAGAATAAGCTCTGGGGCTGATTTGCTTGACTAAAGGTGGTGATCCAGTAAGGTTGCAGTCAAATGACTGAAACAAGTAAAAGAGTATTGAACATACGTTGTATCCTTCGGATGCAGCATGATTATTTTAGAGCCGTTTAGTTGTTTCTAAACATTTCTGCCGTATTTGAATAAACAATACAGTTTGTATATAGAAAGAGAGGAGAACTAATACAGTTCCAACAGCAGAGAACGTTCATTACAAACATTTAAAGAAAGATTTTGGATAACAATAAATCACATTTGGCAATATAAGGAAAAGAATCAGTTTAATTAAAAGACTTTAGATTTAACTCCAGTGCCTCTAGAAATATGTTTATGCCCATGCCTATGTATGCGTGCGCCCGTGAAGTCTAAAACGGAAAATAAAGAGAATATAAATGCCTGAAAGATAAAGAAATTAATTACAAATATCTTCACAACTATACGCACAGACGAAGTCGTTAATACAGATAGTGACATACCATGTCACTTTTGCTAAGTAATCCTCCACATATACCTCTACACACATGCATAAATACATACATATATATATATAAATATACATATATATATATATATATATATATATATATATATATATATATATATATATATATATATATATATATATATATATATATATATGTGTGTGTGTGTGTGTGTGTGTGTGTGTGTGTGTGTGTGTGTGTGTGTGTGTGTGTGTGTGTGTGTGTGTGTGTTCTCTGTATGTGTAAGTGTGATCGATGTTTTTTTTTCCTTATTAAGTTCTCTTGCGATTTTTCTCTGCACGAAGTTACGGGGACGTAAATACAGCAACATCGGTTGTCAAACGATGCTGCAGGGACAAACACAGATACACAAACATATACACACACATTCATATATATACATATATATACGATGGGCTTCTTCCAATTTCTGTCTACCAAATCCTCTCACAAGTCTTTGTTCGGCCCGAAGCTATGGTAGAATACACTTGCCCAAGTTGCGGTGCAATGGGAATGAATCCAAATCATGTGATTGGTAAGTAAGCTACTTACCACACAGCCACTCCTGCGCCTGTATGTATATAAATGTCTATGTATATATATATATATATATATATATATATATATATATATATATATATATATATATATATATATATATATATATATATATATATATATATATATATATATATATATATATATATATATATGTATATATATATATATATACATTTGTATGTATACAAGCCGTAGTGTGTAAAATTCCCTTGCTTTAGATAAATGAAAATAGGGTAGGAACAAGTAATTATGATGTTATTCAACATACTCTCCACTCAGATGCAAACACTCTTTGCAGTGATCTTTCAGTTTTTCGAAGCCCTATAAAGGAACTCGGAAATTTGGGCCTCCACTCAGGCCTTTTGTGATACCCTTAAAACCAACAACCTTTGAGCACTCCTCGTATATTATATATATATATACACGCACACACATATATATATATATATATATATATATATATATATATATATATATATATATATATATATATATATAAAATAAATAGTAAATGAGTATATGCATATATACGTACAGGTATGTGCATACCGACATCCACCTGTATGTATAGGTGCATATCTGGGTACAGGACATTGCAAACAATCTTAGACGAGAAAACACACGAGCCACATAGAGAACATTCTACTTCATCAGCTACCCACGTTTTAACACCGGCGTTTCGACAAGCTTCGGGCAGGACGCATCGTTTATATATATATATAAAGAGATAGCTAGACAGGTATTGGTGGCAAGTATTTTTGTCTTATTATTCATAAAGAAGGGTGGTTAAGTACTAAATGCATTAAAGCCTTGGACAAAATATTTCGTTCATTTCTCCTGGATCACTAAAATACAGTTCCATTCAAGTAGATAGGCCAATTTGATTGACTAAAGACTTTCACTCAAGAATTTTTAATCAATTTACACTGGATATATTCAACTCAGTATGCATTTTCTTCAAATATGTTTACGTGACTGGATTTGCCAAACTATTTAACACACATTCCACCAAAATTAAAAGAAAAGAAACTCAAATATAATATTGAGCACGAACCTACGAGTATCCATTATACTTGTATGTGCTGATGTGTTTTTATCGGTCGTCACCTTTTACTTCTTAGAACCATGGGAATGGTTCAATATGCTTATCTACTCAACCTCAGATGCATGGAAAAGTAAATATAAAAACTATTTCTAAACGAAAATAATTGAAATAATGAGAAAAGTTATATTGGATTTAAATCTACTAATATATATTATTGGTTTATGTTCCTTTGTCTCTATTGCGCAATGTTTTCAGTACAAATATTATTGGACCCGGAAAGTTTGATTTATTATTGTTTATGGCACCCCAATATTAGTAGCAGTGCGAAATGTAACGGTTAGGATTGCAATCAATAAAACAGATGTTAAGAATATTGAACCGAGTTTTGTCACCTAACATAGGCCGTTATGAAAGATAATGTTTTTTTTATCGAATACACAATTAATAAAATATAGGATAGACACTATGAAAAATTTCATGAATGCATAAATAACTAGTGACTACCAATAAAATAATATAGTGCAAGGTTAGTGAAGAATATATCGTATTATATATGAAAAATTTCATTTGTGTCACAGCCCAGAAAAGAAATAGTGCAATTCTTTTTTAAACACGAATACACTTATAATACACACACACGCACATACACACACAGAGAAAATTCAATTCAGTAATGTATAAATTATTGAAGTAAATTTCCACAATTTAGATAATAGCATTTCTTTGCTAGTTTTCATTTTAGTAGGGTTTTTGTTTTTGCATTTTTTATATTAAAGTGTAGTAGTAATATTTACCATGATACTTATAGGCCATCCCATACTGTTGAGATCAATAAAATGTATTCTTAAATTGCACGTCAGACATAATATTTAAGGAGAACAATTTAGGCAGAGACATTTCGAGGACTCCAAATGCTGAAAATGAAGAGTTGAAAATGAAGAGCTATAAAGTTGTTTCTCATTTTACAATACAATATATGTAGCTTTGTATGACAAAGGCATTTTTTTGATGAGTGCAACGTGACAGAAGTCGTTGTCAATTTACTACTGACAAGTTATGTAGAACACATAATATCAAAAGTATAATAGTCGCTGCATGTTTGAGCTTACGTTTTGGAGTTGCAGACAGGACTTGTTAAATTCTCCCAGAATATTAGCGTTAATACCGTTAAATACCATTTCAGCTCCAATAAATCTGATTATCGGACTAATGAACGTGAACATCTCAAGAACGGTAGTTGCAGTTTGACTAATAATTCTAGAAATTCAAGTGACCCTGTGGACTCTTTCTTGTGGGTTCTACTCAATATCAAATATGATTGAGGTAGATGATCGGTCCATATATATAACATTAAAATGCATATATTCCTGTAGAATATATGCTGAAGTACTTACTTGGTTCAGAATGGAATGTCTTCTAAAACGCTGTCTTAAATATATTACATACACCTGGATAATTGGGAAGAACCACATATTCCGTGAGCCACTATATTTGTTTATAATTAAAAAATAATTTCTTACAAATATTTTGATCAGTGTTATATATATGGGGATCAGTTTTGTATATATGAGAGCGGTATTCATTTTATATATATATGTATCAACCTTGTTCCCTAATGAATGGTATATATTGAAAAGATGACGAATGACTATCATGTGGAGCAAGTCTACGGATAAGAACCATCGCCCATGGAAAACATCGATCGAAAGATGCTGATGGTGGTAATATGCAACTCTCTACTATACATGGAGTTGTTTATACGTTTATTTGGATTATCAAGATCCCACTTATTGCTTTACTACATTTGTATTTGAACGAATGACTACACTGTGTAAGTGATTTCGTGTAGTGTTTAGCAATGTGTCAAATTTCAACTTTGTTGTACATAGACATAAGAGATTTTGACGCTCCTGTGTTATTAAATTACTTGCTCAATCATAATTTCAAACTGAAAAGCCAAACAAATTATCATGTCTCTGATTGTTGTGCTCTCCACACTGCTACGTGGCTGTGAAATTTGTATAGTGTATCAACGTCAAATAAATCAACGTAGGAATGTATTACAAAGGAAATTTGCGACCGATTCAGAATGGTACGTCTTACGCTGTAATAAGTACAAAATCCAGAAAACATCTAACTATCGTTGAAAATCATTAACTTTAATTCCTATGATGTGTAAATGCATAATGCATAAACAAATCTTGCATTCTGAACTTACGAGGAAGATATATCCAATGAATGTGTTTAATAAATGTTTAAGTAACACCACGGAAATTTTATTTAAATTGCATATATAATCTGGGAAAATGTAGCTGAAGAACGTAAGAACAAACGAAATTGATTTAATGAAAAAGCTTTAGTTGTAGATATCATTCGACTTTAGTAAACTAAAGGTTAAAAGAAACGAAGAAGAGAAAGTGTTCAGCAACAACATAAATTTGTGACAAGTACCTTCTCGATAGAGAAGGTACTTGTCGCCATTAGCAATTTTGAATCCAGTAATTTACTTCAAACAGTGGATATTATTAAGGACCGAGTGACATGTAAGCGACCTCGACTTTTGTATTAATTTCTAAGTTACTGTAATTCCTGTCGCTGCCAAATAGCACCAGGAGTAGAAATATCCTTTTTAGTTGTCTTCAGTCGCTGTGAAGCAACCAATTTCTAAAGAAAATGCAGTCTCATCTGCTCGAAAATGAAATACAATTTTAGTTGTACTTTGTACTCTATAATGCAAATCTGAATTTTCTTTCGTTCATAAGCTCAGAATTATTGCATCTAATATTGTATTGATTTATTTATTTATTAGACGGCATCATTTTCGATATTACGTCGGAAGAATATTTACTTTCACCTTTTATTCCAGATTTCTTTTTAAATATTTACTTTTGTAATTGTGTTTCTAATATTTGGCATGGGTGACATGTTATATAGAGGAATAAGTGATTCATATACTCTTTCTGAAATTGCATTACGTCTACAAGGACGACAATTTTAAAGTTCCATTGTAACTAATGTCAGCGAATGAAACACTTAAACAAAAAGTCCAAGCAAACGCTCAGAGAATACGCAGATTTGAGAAAAGAATGAAATTCTACAAGCAAAACAAGATGTTCAAATCCGGTGCCAAATCATTTTACAGGTAAATAGGGAAAGAAAACATAACTATTGAAAATCCACCCCCAATGGAAGAAGTGGAAAACTTTTTGAAAGGGATCTGGAGTGATGACAAACCATACAAAGAAAGTGGATCAAACGATCCCAAAGAGCCTACAAAAATCTACAAGATCAGGTATGGTAAGTCATCTCAATCACCGACCTAAGAAGGGCACTAACGAAGGCTCATAAGTGGAAATCCCTTGGTATTGATAGAGTACCAAATTACTGGCTCTCATCACTCGTCCGCACACAAAATGTTAGTAATACTATTTAATAGTATTATGAAAACCCAGAAAAAACTCCCCATTGGATGGCAAATGGTATTACTTACCTCCTCCCCAAAAATAACGAAACCAAGGACCCAAAAAACTACCGGCATCTAACATGTTTGTCTACTACCTATATGATTTTGACAGCTATTCTAGTGGAGAAAACATATATGTTTATGAAGGAGAATAACCTCTTTCTCACTGAACAAAAAGGATCCAGACTAGGCTCATACGGATGCAAAGATCAGCTCCTAATTAATGGCATGATTCTTGAGAACTGCCATAACAAGCGCAGAAATCTCAGATCTTCATGGGTTGATTATAAGAAAGCCTTTGAGAGCATACCACATTCATGGGTTCTGAAATCGCTAGCTACAAAATTGACAACAGGTAAATAAGCCATCTATTTTATATGGATGATTTAAAACTATATGGCAAAGATGATGAAGAGCTTGAAGGACTACTACACACTGTGAAAGGATTCAGTGATGATATCGGGATGGAGTTTAACCTTGCAAAGTGTGCCAAACCCACTTTTAAAAAAGGGAAACTGGTAAAGTCAAGTTCAATAGAATTAGATGTCGAAACAGTAATAAAGGAACTTGAGCAGGAACAAACCTATAAATACCTAGGAATAAATGAAGGCTCTGGTATCCAGCATGCAAGCATGAAAGAGAAGGTTAGGAAGGAATGTTATAGAACAATTCGAGCAGTTCTGAAGCCTGAGCTTAATGCATATAATAAGATGTTAGCCATAATTTCCTTAGCAGTCCCAGTTGTTCTTTATAGCTTCAATGTGCTTAACTGGAACACCAGTGAAATAATGAAAATTGATGGAAAAATCCGCAAGTTACTGACTTGTAATAACATGCACCATCCAAAGGCAGACATGGATCATCTTTACTATCCCAGAACTCAGGGAGGTCGAGGCTTCATCCAGCCTGAACTTACGTACAAAACCATCACTATCGGATTGGTCAAATACCTTGAAACAACCAACGATTGGATGCTGAAACTTGTTCAAAAACATGAAAGACCGAAAAACTTCACTCGATTCTGCAAGAGAGCAAACAATTCGCTACTGATCTCATAGATACCCACCAGCCTGATCAGGTTGAAGTAAATGCGCCAACTGCTGCTGCAAAGAAAATAAAATTAATTGCAAAGACAAAAGCACATGAAAATTAGCTAGAAACTTCTGCATGGCAAGTATGTGGCCCTTAGCATACAAGCTGATGTCGACCAGAAAGACACGCATCAATGGCCACGAAGCTCAGGGCTAAAAGCAGCGTATGAAGGTTTCATATTAGCTGCTCAAAACCAGAGCTTATTAACCCGGAACTACCAAGTCAATGTGATAAAAAGTGGAAATGACTCAAAATGCTGATTGGGTAATGATAAAATTGAAAATATAGACAACCTAATCTCAGGGTGTAGAATCTAAGCACCTGTAGAATATAAAGCAAGACACGGTAGAGTCGGCCAGTATTTACACTGGACAATATGTCGGCATTATAAAATCAAAACCGCTGACAAATGGTGTAAACACCATCCTGAAGCTGTGACTGAGGGAGAAAATGCATCGATTCTCAGGCACTTCCCCATACATACTGAGAAAACTATAAAGGCTAATAAACCGGATATTATCATAAAAGATCAGACAAAGAAGATATGCTTATTAATTGACATGAGTATTCCTACTGATCATAATATATAGCGGCGAAAGAATTTAACAAGATCTGTAGATATAAAGACTTGCTAATAGAAATTGAAAAAGGGTGGCATCTCAAGGCGACTACCGTACCAGTGATTGTAGGATCTCTAAGGATGATGAAAAAAGGTAGTGAAACCTATTTGAAAAGGATACCAGGCTTACCATCCCTACAGGAAGTGCAAAAAATCGTGTTAACTAGAACGGCTCATGTACTGAGAAGAGCATTATCACTGTGAAAACAACTTGCATTCATGAATTTATTTATTTATTAATTTGTTTTAAATACATATTTTACCTGTGAATTTCCGTGTGCAAAGTGGGAATGCATACAATGAGCTTCTCTGCCCTAGGTGTACGGAAAACACTCGGCGAGAAATAGAAGGAAATTTGAAGAACAAAAAACATAATAATAAGAAGAACAACAACAACATCGAAAAATACCAGTTTCGAAATTTCCCCAAGACACCTAATGAAGGCTACTAGGTATATCAGCCGAAACGTTGTGTTAACAACAAACAAGGTGAGGACAAATATCCGTCAAATGTAAATAACGTGAATGATCTTTATTTCCCCCGATAATCTATCCCGAATAGATCCCTAATCTGCCACAGAGATCACTCAGATAATATGCCACAGAAGCCAAAGTAATTAAATGAATTGAGGAAGGTAGACTTAAGATCAAACATTTCGTTAATACACAGCAAATGTTTGTGTATTTTAACTAATTATCTTAAAGTCGATTTTTCTATCACAATAGCCACTAAGTAATTTAGCTAACAGCCTTACTACTCCCACTACTACTACTACTACTACTACTACTACTACTACTACTACTACTACTACTACTACTACTACCACCTGTGTATTCATACAAAAAAGACAGTATTGACATTATGAAGCATCAAACTAACTGGAAGTTGATGAAACTATTTTTTTTTTTTTTAATTTTAAATTCTTTCAGTTCGGTTTCGTTATATTCTGTTATCTCCGGAAATAATTTTTTGAACAGTATTCTTTCAGAAGTTTGGCGTGTCTTTGATAATGATACTAATTTATAACGATGCTTCAATATTTTGGCACACAAGAAAAAGTGATTGACTTACTTTAGTCATTTTTATATAATTTCTTTTCATGCATGCACCAAGTGATTTGTCTCAATTACATCAAGAACTGATAACAGATCACATTCTGAGGAAATGTATTTATTGCTTTTCATCAGTCTTATTGTTATTCAGTGCATTCAAACAAATTCAGTGTGTATTCCAAATCATTTTCAAAGTCTTTAGCCACCAGGATTAATTCTTTCCTCACAAACACGTCTGATGTTAGTTATTATGTAGTTCATTGCTATTGATGTTGTTATTTCTGCTGCTCCGGTTGTTGTAGTAGATTCTCTGTTGCTGTTGGTCTTGTTGCTGTTGCTGTTGTTGCGAGGCTAATGTTCAGTATTCAATCTGAAATACCCACGAACTTGACAATTACATACATTGATTTTGGATGAAATTTTATAAAGATTCTGGGGAATTTCTTGTTATTGTCTTCTTACAGATGAATTTAAACGAATTGAAATTGATTCATATTGGCTAAACAAAACAAGGCAACTAATGAGGCCGATAGAATTCAACTGTCTACTGCCATAGAGGATTGTCTAAACACAAAGCACAATAAATTTAGCTAGGATTTCTATTTGCAATGTAGATATGAATATTGTACACTGAGGTTGCCATTACCATAATCATGACATTAATCAACATCAAATGAAAGTGTTTCTCAAAGCATGATTATCCTCGTTGCAATTATTAACATAATCATACAAAATTTATATCATCATCGTTGTCATCAGCGTAGTACAACAACGGTATCTAATGAAGAAAATTTATGACTTAATATGATATAGCTTTTGTACAGATTTACACTTTGAGGAATAACAATCACTTAAAACTTCCTTGCATGATGTTTCTGAATTATTCGCGTACTATTTTATTAAATGTAAATAGGTGTGCTGTTTGAATATGTTATTTCTGTAAACAATACAGTAGGTTTATAGTCAAACATATACTACTTTTATTAGTTTAATGTTGGAAAACAACCAAATTTTGGCCCAAATTTATTTTGAGCTTAATAGAAACATAGAGTTGACTTGAGGAACGAAAAGGTCTAAAGAAAATAACAACGTTTCAAATCTATTCAGATATTGTGTTGTCGTTTTGATTTCAGTACAAAATACAAGTATAAAGATTAAAACAATTTCAGAAATACAATGGCTGATACAAACTTTCATATTCATCATTCAGAGACATCACTGGATAGTAGAACATGTCCAGCGACGGCGAAATTTACTTGCATAATATTTTTACGTCTTAATTTTGCTCAGAGTTCAAAGTTCTGCTGGGTAAGCTTTTCTTTCCTATATGCAACCCTTGCAGTTACAATAAGTACCACAGAAGATGACAGATCGTTTAAATCGATTGCTATTTTTTGTGCAGTAGTGTGGATGTTTGGCCTAGTACCCGTATGCATGTATATAATTTTTAGAGTTATCTAATGAGTGAAGCATGGCTGTGTGATTCAGAAGGTCACTTTATAGCAACGTCTTTTCAGTTTAGAGTTCAAATTATGATACCATAAGTAAACTTTGGTCTTATCTCCGGAGCAACAAAACCGAGCAACAAATAGACATTGATAGAGGGTAACTGTTTGAAAACTCATTGTAATTTATGAGATTGTTCTTAAGTTGTAAAAGTAACGTGCTTTCTGGTGTAGAATCACTGTTCGGCATATGGTTACCGTTAATTTTCTTATCAACTTCCAATAGTCTTGTGCTAAGTTAGAAGGATTATTAACATCTCAGGTTTAAGAATAAACATCTTTTTTCCACACACACCAGGTTTAGGAGGTTCCGAAGAATCCATGGTTTTGTTTCCTCTCATTAAACCATACATGAAAATGAATTAAATTTATTCATAACAATTGTACAGCATTTGAAGATATGTCTATGCACCTGCTTCAATGCATTACTGTTGTTCTGTATTATCTTTGTGTGTATGCCCACGGTCATGATGTAAAACAACTTGTAATATTTTCAATAATTTTTCTTTTAATAACTAATAGACTATGACTTAGTCTGTCACTGTATCGGTTTTGTATTGCAAAAGGTTGATGTAGATCGAACAGGCCTATTTATCAAAGAATTACAGATGTGATGACTACTGGTAAGACATACTATATTTAAGAGCAGAAAGTGTTCATATATATGCAAATATTTGAGTGGAATTTAAAAGAGATATAACCGTTATTTGTGGAAATGTCAGCAATCAATTATATCAAGCACTGTCTCACTTTTGAGCGAATAAATTACTGTTGATTTAATACCATCTTTCTCACGACTATACTAGTCTTCAGAATATATCAAGAGGTCTTAGTTTATACTGTAGTATACCACACAATAAATCTACCGGTTGTTAGTTAATATTGTACGGAGAGGACTAAACAGCTTGTTTGTATAAACAATATATTCTTTGCGACTGAGTACCCTCTCTTGTACTCCAGGAAGGCGCTGAACATAAAGCGCCACTAAAAGCTGAAATATATCAAACAGATTAATTTGCATGTATATACATATATATATATATATATATATATATATATATATATATATATATATATATATATATATATATAGAGAGAGAGAGAGAGAGAGAGAGAGAGAGAGAGAGAGAGATAGATAGATAGATAGATAGATAGATAGATATACAGGGCAGGGAATCGTCAATTAGCAATAAAATTAATAATTAACAATTTTGCCGGGTAGCTCAGTATGAAAAGACCTTTTCGGTAAAATCATTTATAATCATAAATATATAGGGGTTGACAGTAACCTGCTTCTCCAACATACTGAGAATTCAGAAATAGCAGCCAAAGAACTACTGATTCCAAAACTACAAATTTTACTCTAAATTGATAGCGATATTTATGATACACACAGAACAAAAAACAGTAGAGAAGAGTAAAAAAATCACTTGCCTTTAGTTAATTTAGTACGATCGTTTCACAGTTAGGAGCACAGAATACTCCATTCTGATCATCAGCTAAATATTCTAATAAATGTGCTAATGTCTAAATAACTCACGTTAATTTTGACCATGCGACATAAAGACCACGTGAGGCAGACGTTAAGAAATTTATCTCTACTGTTTTTTGTTCTGTGTGTATCATAAATATCGCTATCAATTTAGAGTAAAATTTGTAGTTTTGGAATCAGTAGTACTTTGGGTGCTATTTCTGAATTCTCAGTATGTTGGGGAAGTAGGTTACTGTCAATCCCTATATATTTATGATTATATATATATATATATATATATATATATATATATATATATATATATATATATATATATATATATATATATATATATATATATATATATATAAATATATATATATATATATATATATATATAATAATTTTTTTCCCAGAGGATGTAGCAACCGTTACCAATATAGCATAAGAACTTACCTTAGGAGATCATTAGTTAGATTCCTTAAGGCTCGTTCTCACAGTTTATATTTATATCATAAGGTTTTTAAACTTTTAAATTTTCATTTTCAAAAGAGACAGAGACTTCAAATTCGATATATCGATTTATTCACCACTCTATGTTAACATTTCTGTGCCAAACTTATCCAGTGACTGGTCCATTGGATTTAGACGTTTGGCACTTCTTCAGGAGTGGTTACCTTTCGAACAAAACACGAAAAAACACATACATAACTATTATTAGGTCTTTAGGATATCGTTCGCTTTCGTGTATGTATGTATGTATATGTATGTATGTATATGTGTGTATGTATGTGTATATATATATATATATATATATATATATATATATATATATATATATATATATATATGTATGTGTATGTGTATGTGTGTGTACGTATATGTGTATACATATGTATGTGTGTGTATGTATATTTGGATAGGTATACGGGTAAAGTGTGTGTATGCATATGTATACGGGTAATATAGTATAGTAAAGAGAAATAAACAAAATAATTAATTAATCTAGTGGAAATCCACAGGAGAGCAATAAAAATAGAAAATTAAGGAGTTATCTCCCCTATAATAACAAAGACGAAAGCGAACGATATCCTAAAGACCTAATAATAGTTATGTATGTGTTTTTTCGTGTTTTGTTCGAAAGGTAACCACTCCTGAAGAAGTGCCAAACGTCTAAATCCAATGGACCAGTCACTGGATAAGTTTGGCACAGAAATGTTAACATAGAGTGGTGAATAAATCGATATATCGAATTTGAAGTCTCTGTCTCTTTTGAATATGAAAATTTAAAAGTTTAAAAACCTTATGATATATATATATATATATATATATATATATATATATATATATATATATATATATATATATATATATATATATATATATATATATATATATATATATATATATATATATATATATATATATATATATATATATATATATATATATATATATATATATATATATATATATATATATATACATATATATATACATATATATATATACACATGTATATATATACGCATATATATATATATATATATATATATATATATATATATATATATCATATAATGACAAGGTCGATTAATAACTTACTAGCGTATTAACAGAAATACAGTTGTTCATCGTAAGATAAAGTTAGACTAATATGTTTCCTGTACTATTAAAACATTTCTCTCTATTTCTCTCTCACACAATCTCTCTCCCTGTCGCTTCTACTCTCTTCTTTGCCTTTATTCTTAATTCTCATAAGTACTCTAGATGGTTTTGTTGAAGTTTGGCCTTGTAATATATGAGTAAACAACAAAAGTACAATTAAGAATTAACACAACAAATTAGGTGCTACCCAATATGAAATTACTGATGAATCATGTATGTAATTACGATCCTATTTAAATATTAGATTTATAATAACTGATGGAATTCATATCGTTTACAATTGTAAAATTTATAACCATAGCTATTAACAATTAAATGATTGAATGCTTGAGAAGGAAATGCACATATATAATCATTATGTTTAACGTGCATCCAGACAAACTTTTGTGGAATCCATTGAGTGAGATTAGGATTCGTTGAAGTAACAATAGATTTGCGATTAGCAAATTCATTTCCTAAACTGCCCCTCAACTTTGTATAATTGTTTTAAGGTACTCTTCATCATGGCAGCCTCCATATTAAATTCAATTGTATATTTCTTATTATATTACTGATATGTTTGTGGTATGATTACCCGTGAATCTGGTTACGATGTTTGTTTTTGTTTCGTCATTGTTGGATATGTATTTATCGATTTAAACGTAACTTTTTCCGGAAGAATTGCTTCCCAAACATTCTACGCTATCCTTTCGATATAGACATATAATGCATACCTTTTTGCTTTTAATCATCATTTATTCATGTTCTTTTTTGTTTGTATCTACATCATTGTTAGGCTGTAACAATATAGAGGCAACTGACAAAGGAAATTGACATTGTATGATATTGTTTATATTGGAAGTATATACAGATGTATAATGTTCATGGAATAAGAATAAGTGTTTTAAAAATGAATTTGACGATTTAATTTAGCGCAACTTCTTTTAGGTTATATTTTTATTTTGTCATACTACCTTTCGCTTCATGTTCTTTTTTTTTATTGGAAAGTGATGACAAGTGCTTGCTGCTAAATTGCTTCTCTTAGGTTTGAAATGTTTTGCGTTATACTTCAAATTTTTTGCTCACATTGTACCCATGCGATCACATAAACGCATACAATATTGGTATAAAATTTTGGCATAAGTCCAGCAATTTCTTGAACGTGTTATGTCGATTTCATCAAACCAAGTGTTCAACTAGTACTTATTATTTTATCAACCCCGAAATGATAAAAGACAAACTCAACCTCTGTGGGATTTGAACTCGGACGCAGTGATGGACAAAGTACCACCAAGCATTTAGTCCAATGTGCTAAAGATTCTGACCGCTGCCGCCTTAACAGCACATGATATTAAAGACTACATTCTTTGTCAACACCTTAACAACTGAATGTGCACATCATGCTAAAATAAGACGAATTGTGATTATAAAATGAATTTAAAATATTAAGATAGTCGTCGAAAAAGTGATTTGAATAAATAAAAGGGGTGCGATAAAAAAAACCATACTAACCATAGCTCAATAACCTCAAATATATTCACAGTTATGTAAATTAATGCGCAACAAATAAATTTCACGTTCGATCCAACTGAGCGGCATGTTAAGTAATTCGAGTTTAATCTGGATAATGAATTCAGTTTCAGGAAAAATTTTATTGTTGGAAACTGAGCAGAAAACAGCTATATATATATATATATATATATATATATATATATATATATATATTTTTTTATGTATGTATGTATGTACAATAATCCCTCGCCGTATCGCGGTTCACTTATCGCGGGTTATAATTTAAGCTTATGTCAATTCCACTGTAGTGTTGTTTTTGCATTTTTAATAAAATAAATATATACAAATTATTAAAATAATTTTTAAAAATACAGTAATGTTTCTACTTCGAGGATTTTCACCTGCTGCGGAGGGTTTTGGAATGTAACACCCGCAATAGTCGAGGGTTTACTGTATCCATAATTAAGGATGAAATCTTGAAACATAAATGATTTTATCAGTGGCCAGCAAATAGTAAAAACCATATAGGTAAAATCAATATGTAATTATATAATTATATATATATAATTATAATCAAGAGTACTGGAGATTTGGAGTTAACCAAAGTTTTACGAAATCTCATTTATCCATTTTCCTCCCATTCAACCTTGTGCCAATGGAATGCAACTCAAAGTGGCTTATAGTTGTTTGACGTCTATATTTAGGTTAGGCGTTGTTCTGCTGGTGCCCTGCATTATAACTCGCCTGAGTAAGAATTCTCAAATTTTGTTGAAAGAAAAGTCTCACCGTAACATTAATAAGAAGGTAAAATTCCTGTATGGTTGCCCACTAACTATAATAGACCAGATAATTTCGAGTGCATAAAGACATGTCACAGATAACAGCAATAACTATTTCAAGAAAGCCGAATCTCATTTTATGTCGGAACTGACATATGTATGTCTAAGTAGGACCGCATGTAAAATTAGTACGCTCATGCACATTCAATGTTTTTTTTTAAGAAAACATTATTTCAAAACAATCTATTAAAGGTGTTACTTAAATGTATTACTTTAGAATATTACTTGAACCTCGAAGCAATTTCAAGAGTATAGTTACCAGACTGACTTCGCTCGTACGTAGATTAAATCTTTCGTGATGACCAGAAATAAATTTAAGCTTGAAGTAACACATGTCGCTCACAAAACAAAAGCAATATATACAGAAGTATTTTTCTTTAAACTTTCATTTAATATTTGAAACATATTTAAACTGTGAGTGTTTCAAAAGAAAAGATTTTCTCCGTTTACCAAATGATTATCGGAAACGAATATCTCGGTCTCTGTTACCCTGGTTATATGAACCAAACAAAACGTAGACCAACTAAATTCAAGATAGTATAGAGTTTCAATTTATTTATTTGTTTCACACTATAAGTAAAGGTTTTTTCTGGCAGCAGTCCATCGGTGACGAGAAAATAAAAACAGAAATATTCAAAAGGTCGTTTGGGGAGATGAGAAATGAAGTTTACATAATTTAATTACGCATTTGCTTCTTGGTTTTTCTTTTACCTCCGAGTTTTTGAATGAGAGATGTTACTGAATGTGTATGACTTGTTTTTTCTCCAGTCACATTTCCAAAGATTTTTTTTTATTATTCATAGCCTTCTAAGTACCAATGTTACATGGGTTTCATTGAGTACCAATGACTCAATTGTAAAACGTCCTGTCTATTACTTATTCACAGTACTTACCACAACATTGGACACTCTTGTTCTTCGTGCCGTTTACTCATACGCAATCCTGCAACCTCTTACGAAGCGAAACGCTACTAATAGGTAACCACTTCAATCAAGATGAACCCGATATATCCTTAAAATGTTACTTGACTGAAGAAAGATATTTTATCTAATCCAAACGTAAGGACTAATAATGAAATATTGGTAATATTAGAAATTAATATATAAACAATATAGATCAAGAAATGCTCCTTGATAATGTTCAGTAGATTGTGAAATCTAATTTTATAAAAGCTATTATAAATCATATTTGCATTTAATTTTGTAACAATACTTTTGAAAATGTTTGGGTTTATTACACGTATATGGTATTCAGTATTTTCTTGACTTCTTTCTAACTGTTATCTCTCGTTTTGACTACATCTCACCTTTGCAGATGGTTTCTGTTCTACAGATAAATTTGCAATATATTCATGAAATGAATAAAAACATGAACGAAAAAAACGACGTGTTAAAAAGTCACATTTAATGGTGTTTTTCTAAGAATCTACTTGAATACATTGTTGCTATGAATGCATATCCTGCTATTGTCAACATTGCCTTTCATCTCACTAGGGTCTAAAAGGTAAATGCCAACAATATTATATTATTGTGCTTGATGCAATCTGTAACAGTTCTTCATTTGCATAAATGAGATTGTGCCTGGTCAAAATAAATCTATTTCCACATATAAAAGATATAATTTTATATCTATGAATGTCAATATTTTGTAAAGTAGATATTTTGTCATCTGTCTTATTGCATAAAAGATAACAAAAAATATGTTTAACCTCGCTCTAAAACGCCGTTTGTGTTATAATTCTTAAAAGTATATATACATCTAAAACCAACCCATGCTGTTTTAGAATTCTGGATGTTATTTGCTTTCTGTACAATTAAAACTACGTATTCTTGTTCATTCAAGCTGTGTATATAATAGCCAATATTCAAAATAAATTATTTAATGATGCAAATTTTGCAATCAAAATATCGGCAATATTATTTAAAGAACTATATCACACACAGACACACACATATATATCTTCATATATTTATATATAAGTGATAATTCCTCCACGAAGTATCAACGACTATAGCTAGTTCTTATAACATTTATGAATCACAAGTTCCGATTATAAGGCATAACGATTGTAGATTTCAAATAAACAACAATAATATATACTATAGAACACTATGTCAGAATTTACAAGAGAATAAGCATTACCTAATTATATTAGTAAAGACAGGAAAACAATACACTCGGTAATATATGTACTCCATATGCCCTTAGTTTTGTTGTAGCAAAAACTATATATAACTAGAATATGTCACCCTACTGATATCTCTGGTAACTGGTGTATCACAGTGTATATTGCTGCAAGCGGTCATTTACATCCACAATAGGCTACTTATCATAATTTAGAAAGTGGAGAAACCTCTCCTCACTCGCTTGTACGCTTATATTACAAGAAATATCAGCAATAACTCGCTTAGCTATATCATGTAAGCATGAAAAGTGATACAATAAACACTTTTCCAAAACTTTCGTTTACTGTGGTCCACCCTGTCACAGACTGCATCTTTCTCCTTTGAAACTCAATGAAACCCATGTAACATTCAGATCAAAAGCTCATTTATCCATATTAACATCCAACATAGGATAAACATTTATCGGTCTTTATTTCAAACACCGTAGCCTTCCATAAACTAAACCCATTTAGTCTACTTCCCGAACATTTTGATTACAGTTCTCTAAATATACTGCATTATATGCTGTCACCATAATGCTCTGTGTATATGAATGTCCAGTAGGTGTCTCACTGCGATCGGTTGTGTTCATAGCTAGTGTCTGATTGTAATAACATCCCCCGAAATTTGAAACCAGTAGGTCATTCTTTAAGCCTCTTAAAACTTCACCATTTCAGAGTTCGACATGCCATATTGCAAAGGTGTTACAACCACTTAGAAGAAAATGGACCCTGTTCAAAGAGTGAAATAGTCGTTTGAAACATCGTTTCATTTTCTATAATTAAACCAAGAATTCTATTTTTTTCATTGTCACTCCTTGTAACTAATATATACATATAAATACATGCATATATATATATATATATATATATATATATATATATATATATATATATATATATATATATATATATATATACACACACATATATATATATATACATACATGTATAAATACATATATATACATACATATATACATACCTATATGCATACATACACATATATATACATATATATATACATACATATATACATATATATACACACATATATATACATATATATAGATAACTATATATACATATATAAATATACATATATATAAATATACAAATATATATATATATACATATATATATATATATATATATATATATATATATATATATATATATATATATATATATATATATATATATATATATATATATATATATATATATATATATATATATACATATAATGAAAATAACACTGAAGATGGTAAAATTGCTATGTCTAGGTAGTAAAGACTGAACCTGCAAAACACAGTCGTCGATGACAACAATATTAATGATTATGTTCTTTAGCAGCAAGTCCGGCACAATATAAATGTGAAGTGAGTCTAATTATCAATATTTTTTTATAATCATTCTTATTGTAAATATTGGTGTGATACATTAACCTTTGAACCCTAGTCTCTTTCCATGTACAACTGAATCACACAGACAATCAGAATTTGGTACATTATTATTGCTATTGGATGAACTAATGTCATGAACTATTGCTCTATAAAATTACTCCATTGTCATCTCGATCATTTCTATGTGTGTACTAGTAGCTGACAGAAAATTGCCGAAGCCATGGCAATCATAAAAGTCTATGCTTCTTATAGAGAATTCCAGCTCTGCTTCTCAGGAATCTTTCATCAGACTCTCTTTGTTTTCATTATATCAAAATGGTAAGGACAGGTAAATGCCTGTTATAAAAGTATTCATCATATTCATACAATAATAATGTGTATACACAGATTACCATAACACCACATATATTCAAGTTAACTTCCTCACCTACAAATCTCCCGCTTGTCAAATAAGTTTTGGTGTATGTTAGTTATCAATAATACCTCGAGGAACTCCGTAAAACTGTTTAGATGATAATTTTATTTAAGGTGTTTAAACATCTTTCATTCATAAAGAAGTGTTGTCAATACCTCACAGCAACACGTACTTTGACCCTTCATATGTTTGCATTTGCTATTATTGCTTCCATGGTTTGGAGATTC
Source organism: Octopus bimaculoides (assembly GCF_046866305.1). Taxonomy (NCBI): domain Eukaryota; kingdom Metazoa; phylum Mollusca; class Cephalopoda; order Octopoda; family Octopodidae; genus Octopus; species Octopus bimaculoides. The sequence continues at coordinate 71,737,366 of NC_142931.1, read as the reverse complement.
GATTAAGATTGGTTACTGGAAATAGCATTTTAATCCAGAACACCTTCATTTCTTTTAACAGCGCTAATAACATAATTATCTTAAATAAACAGCCCAAATGAAACATACTAACTGACCTAACTCATATTTGTTGCAAAGATAGTTTTTGCAATCAATCGAGCCAGACCATTGGTTCATGCAATTATAAATAATTTGTTCCATCTATTGGCATTCATATGTTTAGGTTTCCTATATTGTTATGTGTCTATATTGAAATATATCAGGTAAATCGTACAAGAGACAGTAGAGATGCCTTACATTCACTTTGAAATCTGAGGTAAACCGGAAAACAGATGTGATAACATTTTACATTCTTTGAACTAAACCTGTAGAAAAAGATGCCAAATAGCTATAGTATCATAGTATCGTGAAATCATATCCACTATCGATGATCCATGTTGATTCAAAGTAAGCTATTAGATACCGCATTGCATCAATACACATCTTTTGAAGGATAAATAACTGGAGATACTTTGAAATTAACTGTGATAGACAACCGCTTAATCTAAGTGGGATATTTATGCCATTTATATCTCATATTCATCACTACGGAAGCTAGAATTCAGATCTGGTCCTATTGATCGTTGCAATTCACGTGATGATTAAGGGGCTTTAACTTTTAGCTTAATTGAAGAACGATAAAGCTTATAGCAGAATAAATGCTAAGTGCTATGTTTATTGAGCTGAAACTTCAAATAATATCACATGCGTCGTTGGATGCCATCACTAAATGATTCGTTATTGTGCAGTATGTCAAAGACTAGTGATCCAGTCATTACCTGTAATAGATTCAATATTACATACAAAACTCTTATTAATTATCCAATACCCGAACGCCTTAAGTCAATAAACCATCTATTTTTGCCGTGCTGATTGACAACTTGATAAACTGGACAACTGAGAGTTTATTGCTTTTGTCCACAACGGGTCACGCATGAAATGGTACAAGTAATATATTCTTTGGTGTATAACCCAACATTCTATGAAACGTGCATAGTTCATATACTTTAAATGTTGCAGATCTAAGTAAGGTATTTTCAAGACACTACAGATGCCGTTACTAAACATTGGACTAGAATTCGTAGTTAATACATGTAACAGAAGTTAAAGGACAGGATTGCGAATTTTCGAAAATGTGATATGTATATCTATTCCTATCTGTCTATCTATCTATATACACATACATACATATATGCATACATACATAGATACATACATACATACATACATATTATAAACATATTGAGAAACGTTTTCTAAGTTTTTATTGGTTGCGAGATTTAATTCTCCTTATATCAGTGGGTTTCTTATCTGATTTTAACTTTCATGTTAGTTTGCTCAATCAATCCGTTAGTAACATACATATAAAATTACATACATATATAGACATGTGGACATTTTTCTGTATATCTATTTTTATATGTTTTTAGATTTGTTTTTAAAATTCCTGATAACGCATGAGATTTTGAAATATTGAGAACATCCTCTTCATTAACATATTTTAATTTATAGAAAGAGAAATGACGGAGAAAAAATCCAAAGATGATCAAGATGGGGGAGAGAAAGAGGAGAGATCTAAATGAGATATGCAGACACATCTTAAAAAAAAAATTATATTTTGTAACTGTTATCAACAATACCACCTACATCAATCAGTGTTACACTTAGAAAACTTGTCACCAATAAAATACAGACCAAAAATGTTGAAATCGACGAACTTTATATATTTGTTGCCCATTTCATTTGGCTATAGTTTTAACACTATAGATAATCTAAGAGGAAGAGGTTATAAATTAAATTGTTTATACAGAAAAAAAATGATGATACTTGTAGTGTCTGAAATAAGATTTGTAATATTAGTTCACAGTGGAATTTGGCTTCATTACTCGTATTCCTTTTGATCATTAGAGAAAACTAAACTACGTCTGTGTATTTGTTTTGGAAGATTAGTGAAGTCGACTCCCAGAGGTGCATTGTGTCCTTCAGCACGTTGGTCCAGTCCATTCAGTTGGCAAAAATGACCTGTACCTGTAATTCACATTCTGTGTTACGCTGAAAACTATGTTAAGGGTACACGTGTTTGTGGATTGCTCAACCACAAGCACATTAATTTCACTAGCAGGTTGTTCCATTGATTGAATCAACTGGTGCCCTCGTCGTCGTAACGGACGCAGTGCAAGTTTGCAAGATTCCGATGTGAAATCGTGCATGGAAGATCATCCCAACAGTACAACCGTTCTTCGTAAAACTGCATGTCTCCCAATAACGAATACTAAATTGTAAAGAAAATGCATGAAAGCTTTCTACAAAACCTTGGGGATAACGCATGTTTTCTGTTTTAGTTCTTAAAATACAAGTAAACTAATCTCTCGTTTATATAAGTATAATTCTCGGCATATTTTCTTCATTATTCGAGTGTACGTCTTTTCAAATGAAAAAGCATTGGATACATCGAATCCATCAGCTGATATGAAAACTGTAACACACCAGCATAACTCCAATTGTAAAAATAAGGGAATGTATCCATATACTTTCAAACGGAAAGCAGCTATACACCACAACACATGTAGTATTCATAAGACATTGAAACAAATTGCTTTTCTACAAAGATATATGTTTGTGCGTGAATGTGCATGTGTGTGTGTGTGTGCGTGTGTGTGTGTGTGTGTGCGTGTGTGTGTGTGTACTTCTTTGTATTTGTGCGAGTATGATGTTGAAGAAGAAGAAGAATTAGGTGGTAAAGTGTGGAGGCGCAATGGCCCAGTGGTTAGGGCAGCGAACTCGCGTTCATAGGATCGCGGCTTCGATTCCCAGGCCGGGCGTTGTGAGTGTTTATGGAGCGAAAACACTTAAAGCTCCACGAGGCTCCGGCAGGGGATGGTGGCGAACCCTGCTGTACTCTTCCACCACAACTTTCTTTCACTCTTACTTCCTGTTTCTGTTGTGCCTGTAATTCAAAGATTCAGCCTTGTCACACTGTGTCACGCTGGAAATCCCCGAGAACTACGTTAAGGGTACACGTGTCTGTGGAGTGCTCAGCCACTTGCACGTTAATTTCATGAGCAGGCTGTTCCGTTGATCGGATCGACTGGAACCCTCGACGTCGTAAGCGACGGAGTGCCAACATATATACCAGTAGTACATTTATTTCAGCGTGTTGCCCTGGAGCTCTCGTTATTTTGCTGCTTCGCTCAAAAAGAAAACATTTCAGGTAGAACTTTTAAACAAAAAAAAGCGAATTTAACGAATATAAATCGGAATCTACAGTGAATTCAGCAAACATTGATGCTGTAGGACACGATTTGGTAAATTTATAACAAGTTACCCAAAAGTATTTTTACAGTGGCTCATGTTTAGTATCTTTATTGAAGGAAAACAGAAATTAATATGGAATAATTTCATACATGTTTGTTTGACACGCATGCATATATATATTAAAATGTTAACCTGAACATATGGCGCATGATTAAACAAGCTGTAGTTAAACTTGACATGAGATCTAGTGATGTGATAAATATTGAGTTCAAAGTAAATTCTTCCTTAATGTTTCTTTCTAGAGAAAATCTGACAATATTTTCTAGGGATCACACACTATTTTCAAAGAAATTTTCTACAGTGGGATTTAGTGGCCCACAAAATAGGCGCTCCCGGTTTTACTAAAGTAAATGTTTGTATCTTCCAAATGCTTATAACTAAACTTCTAACAGTGTATACACTAAAACTCACGTGGATATTCAAACATGTGTTCAAGGTTGAATACAGGCATTAAATTTATTGCCGTACTTTTACGCTGCATTAAAATAAACGAACAAGAAAATATGTGTGCGTGTATGTGCGAGCGATCATGTGCACGTGTGTACGAGAGTCTTTGATCCTGTGGGCGCAGAAGCCTCAGAAACTGAGTATGAGTAATTATCTATCATAATTTTACATTTCCTGTTTATCAGGCAAGTGAAGATGCTCCGCTGAACTTCATATCACGTGTACGATGCCTCAAGGAGCTTAATACTTCCATCAGCAAAGCAAGGAAATTAAATAAAAGTCATTGAAAGAGAAGAATAAACCAGCAATACTTGAATGCAATCGTCATGGAAATGTACATAAATACTTAAGAAAATGTAGAAATGAAATTAAATCGAAAAATAAATAATTTTTATGGATATCGGACGTATACATAATATGCATGGAAAGTTGTATTCGGGTGCAATTTTTGTTGCTATAGAATAAATGAAATCAGCATATTATATTAAAATTACTGTAGCCATCCATCATTTAAATATGGGAAGCGTAGCCAGAAAGATACGTAAACGCATGTCTCTCTTTGATGGCGGTTCTTATCCCAGTGCCTAACAATTTAACAACAGTGCATTAAAGCTGAATGATTTCAAAGAATATATGCTATTTACAAAGAACAACTGCACCTGCCGAAGCATCATTATCATTCATTTCTCTACTCAAAAACCCGTCGCCAATAATCTTTCCGCTATAGTACAAAACATCATCAAAACGTCATCAAATACAGACGCTAAGCATTACTATACAGTGACGCTGTAGTTCGTTCCATACGATCAACGTGACTTTACTGCTTTGCACGTAACTCCACAATGTGAATAGTTGCAATCATCACCAAACGCACTTCGTGCATCATAAACGTTAGCTTTTTGGACTGCAATTCTATTAACTCTGTAACAAAAGTTCCCTACGGATATTATCTTCCCACACCCGATGAGAAGGTAATAGTCAACACAGATATCTTCACCTGAGAATAATGAAATTTATGTACCAATGTAAATGTAGCTACTTTTAAAATGGTAATAAACATCAGTGAGAGAAAGTGTATTGTCCGACGATGGCCAGTGAAAAGAGCATTTGCATTTCAGTACTTTTCGTCCTTTTAAATTACTACTAGCAGAAATACCCGGCGTTGTCCGGGTTAAAGAGAATAATGAAATCTAAAAACGCCGTCTAGACTACGCATCATCTTTACATATATAGAGATGTATATACACACACGCACCCAAACACACGTATATATATGTATATCAATATAAATATATGAAAGTCAATGAAGTTTCGTAAAAGAAGGTGATCATGTACATACTTTCTTGCTATTGTGATTATAACACCTCATTGTAAACTATGTTCCTTGTTTTCCCTTGTGGAGCATATACAAATAAGTTTTTTGTTGCTGCCCACTCTTGAGCAGCCAACATACAGTTGTCCATGTGAGAAGCAGGGCTCTTCCAAGAGAAGACCAGCTACAGACAGTGTTTGACCCTGATATTTGTTTATGGACATGGCAAAAGTCACACGAAGGGGGAATTGTAGTCTTCTGAATGTAAAAGGAATGTCTGCTCCTGATGGAGTAAGAGGAATTCTTGGAATAAAGACGTCATCCCCTTTTGCACATCCAGAAAGAATGGTAGCCTCGATAACGTGTGACATCATTTTCTAAATAATGCTCATTTGTTATGTTCGGGTTAAAATTTCATCAACATCAAAAATATATGAATTTTGATGGGAGTTATGGCCGTTATGCAAATAATATAATTTCCAAATTTCATAAAGATCCATTCAGTACTTTTGACGTAGTTTTGGATAAGAAAACAAATGACTAATGTGTGTGTTTGTGTGCATGTGTATGTGTGTGTGATGGGTGTATATATGTATAGATATCTGTATGCATGTATATATGTATATATGTGTACATATTACATGTACATCTATATATATATATACATCTACACATATGTATACATATACATGTATGTATAGATCTATATATATATATACATATACGTGTACATCTATATGTATACATATACATGTATGTATAGATCTATATATATATATACATATACGTGTACATCTATATGTATACATATACATCTCTCTCTCTCTCTCTTTCTCTCTCTCTTTCTCTCTCTCTTTCTCTATCTCTCTTTCTCTCTCTCTCTCTTTCTCTCTCTCTTTCTCTCTTTCTCTCTCTCTCTCTCTGAAAGTATCTGTCATTACAGTATCGAAATGGTGTACATATACATGTATATGTATACATATACATCTCTCTCTCTCTCTCTCTCTCTCTCTCTTTCTGTCTCTCTCTTTCTCTCTTTCTCTCTCTGTGAAAGTATCTGTCACTACAGTATCGAAATGTGATTGTTTCAGTTAGTGGAATAGTTTCAGTTTTAAAGTGAAAGTATTTGACATGAGTGTTTTTGTTTCACTTTTGACACGTAATACTTAAATAGTGGAGGAGATATTATGTTGCCGTGTGCTCGAACTCTGCAAGAAGTTAATAATTGTTTTTGACTAAAACACAACTGGAACCCTAAGTAAGGCATGTGTAAAATTTGAATGAAATTGGTTGCGTAGTTCTCGAGTTTTAGGGATTCACACAGACAGACAGACATACAGACAAACAGACATACAGACAGACACACATTCTCATTTTTATATATATAGAAGATAATCTTAGCGGAATAGGTGTCCGATCGAGAATTTGAGCTTCTGCTATAGAAAAATCTTCACAGGTATTACGAATATCCACCCTGAAGTGCATGCTCGTAGGGAATGTTATCTCCGAATACATAATGCAGTAGCTAGATATCAACAGTGCATATATATTAGATACGATGCATGCATACCCAGACAGGCTCACACGCACACACACACACGCAAAAAACTAATATTCATGCATACCAGCAAGGTCACAAACTTCCAACACCGCATACATATACTCATATATTAATTGTAATCAATGATTATTTTATATATTCATTTGTACGTCTTGATGATAATTTTTATGAAAACATACAGTATATTTTAATTCATATTGATTACCAGCTCCATATAGATGCTCCAACATTATATATATATGAAGGATTAAAGAGAGAGTCCTATTTATATAAGTGTATATGTATGTGTGATTATAGTATAAACACATTTCTCCATGAATCAATCGCATAACATATAGCAATATACCTCATTGTAAAACCAATGTAATAAAAACACGAAAGAATGAAACGTACATAATATTATATATATTGAATATGTATGGAGTATTTGACTATTTCTAGACTAAAATAAATATAAGACGAAGATTAATTTCAATTATTCAAGTCCTCCCTCGCTTGCACACACAGTCGATCGCACGTTTAAATAAATTCATACTTACATGCACACATGTGTGTGTGTTTGCGTATGTGCTTGTGCGTGCTTGTGCGTGTGTTTGCGCGTGTGTGTGCGTGTGCGTGCGTGTGTGCGTGTGTGCGTGAGTGCGTGTGCATGCGGTGTGACCTTAATTTCCTTATATGACTTCTTATTAGATGTTTGCAGCTGATTTCTATATTCATTCAAAATCCGGAAACCTGGTAAAATTCTGCGAGTATACTACAGAAGTTTAATTGATACACATTACGCTCTTCAGAATCATAAGACGTTTTGGAGATTGCAACGATATCGACATCGTAGACATCTTCTTAGCGACTATATCTCGTACTTTATGTTGTTGGCCTTTGTTATTGAGAACTAGTTATGAATTCCCTGGTAAAATCAGTGTTTACGCTTTGCTTTGCAAATTGCCATTTCTTCTTACTCTTGGGACGTTTCGTCCCAAATAGCTTTGAGGTTTTATTTGCTACTTCATTTTTCTTCCCTTCTAATAATGTACCATTATTCTCTTCGAAAAATGATTTTCGACTGTGGATGTTGGTTCACCAGAGATTTCCCTCTGTGCTCTTTGTTTTCTTATTGTTGATCCCGATATTTTCGAATATATTCTGTTGCCTATCTCTATTATATTTGAGTTCTTTAAAATGGAAGTCCAAGAGTTGCTTCAGAAGTTTGTCTTTCATCACAAGAGCATAACCGGTTTACCCTAATTGGTTTTTGATGACGGAAGCTTTTGGTTCACTCAGCAAACAAACTACATCCATCAGTTGAGCAATAATATTAAATAAAAGTCAAAGAAAGAGAGGAATCATCCAACAATACATGAACTATATCATCAAGAATATGCACATTAATACTTTAGAAAATCCAGAGAGGGAAATAAATCTTATTTCCTCCAGCTGTCATTCCTATGTTATTTCGGTTCCTATATTGTCTTGTACATGATAATTACTGTATTCTATCGGATGCCAAGATTATGAAAGACTCTTCTCTCGGAAACATCCATTATTTAAAATTATATCGAATACCTTGTAAGATACTAAAAAGTGGTTCACGTTTTCCAAGGGATTATTACACCTAAGTTGAATTAATGGCTTTATCCGGTTTAAATCACTTGGTGATTGTTAGGAAATGCTTCTATACCTTTATGTTAGAGTTTGCTATTATGCACATTTCAACCAGTCAAAATCTACTACATTTATATAGAGGAGACAAAAGGTAGAAAACGGAAGTGATCCTTCAGTGAGTTTGGGATTCAGTAGAAATAGAGAAAGAGAGAGGGGCAAGGGAGTGAAGCGTTGGAGAAATCATGGTAAGAAAAATGTAGAAAAGGCATATGCAGTAAGGAACCATAATAAAATGAAGTTATAGTAGAAAGAGGGAAGAGAAATTAAGTTTGCTCATATTCCGTTATGTGTAAGGTGCTGTTCAATAGCGACACCAAGAAAGATAAAAGTGATTGGGATTGAGCGGGAAGTATTTATATAGTCAATGTAAGTTTAAAGAAACGGAAGACACCTTCGAGTTTGGTGATAGCAAAGAGAGAGAGTGTGTGTGTGTGTAGCGGAGAGAGGAGTAGTATAGATGGAAGAAGGAAGAGAAAGGAAAGGATAGATGGTAAGAGGGGGGAAAGCGAGGAAGGGAAATGCAGGAGAGAGAGGATGCGATAGGTGGGAGAAAACAGTGAAATATGGATAGAGTCATAAACATTTTCCATTTTTTTGGAAGTAAATTATAATGACGATTTTCGAGCCTCACCTTTTTAAAATTGATATCGAAACAACTATTTCAAAATCAGCTACATTTGTCATTCATATTTAAGCAGTGAAAACGTGCACATCGTATTTTAATATTAAATTTCACTCCCCTAAGAAGAATGTACTGAAAGTGAATATACGACGTGATGTTATGGAACTTTAAAAATGGAAAAACACCACAGGAACAGCTAAGGAAATATGCAGTGTTTATGACCAAAGTCTCGCTTCTGAGCAGCAAGTGCGTAATTGACTTCAAAGTTTTGTTCAGGAGATTTGACGTTGAGAGATCAACTCAGAAACCAGGACGCTTATCAAACTTCGATGAAGGTGCTTTAAGACAATTAGCGGGACTCAATCCTCGTAAAAGTACTCGGGAATAAGCAATTGTCCTCAACGCATCCCAATATAGCATTTGCTGCCACTTACAAAAGATAGGAAAAGTGAGTAAGCAGAATGTTTGGGCTCCCTATACTCTTAATGAGAAAAACAGACCAAGTCGCATGTCCATAGTGAACAATCTTCTTTCAAGGCATGGAAATCACCCATTTTTCCTGTTATATCACTACAGGTGATGAAAAATGGGTCTTTTATGACAATGTTCAACGCAAAAGGCAATGGATTGACAAGAATAAATTTCTACAACCTACCTCAAGAAATGAGCTCCATAGAAGGAAGGTTTTGTTGAGTGTATGGTGGGATCACTGCAGTATCATTTATTATGGATTTTAAAACTGCAATCAAGTACTAAATGCCGACTTATATTCTCAACATCTGCAACATATGCATGGAAAATGTTTAAGTAAACGTGCTTCACTCGTCAATAGGAGAAACATTGTGCAAGACCACATTTAGCAAGAACCACGCAGGAAAAAATAATGGATTTGGGCAAGTCTCTTCTAGCCAATCCACCATTTTCACCAGACTTTGCACTAACTGATTGCCATTTTTTCGCTCTCCATGACATGCTCAGGTGGGCAACAAATTTTCCCAAGAAGATCAGGCAAAAATGTATGTGGAAAGTTTCTTCCTGTCGAAGACAGCTGGATTTTGCTCGAAAGGAATAGAAAAAACTGCCAGATAAATGCACACACACACATAATACTTATTACGTAATATTGCAATATAAATTAGGTAAAACTCAGATGAAACAATTGCAAGTTTAAATATTAAAAGACTTGCTCCGCTTCAGCTTTGTTGTTTATCATTTTAAAAACTATGTGGCTATTTGTGGAATTCCAAACATTTGCATGAGAAAACAAGCTTCAGATTACTTTCTTTGTATCATAGCCAACACCCTTGGATGCGTTTAATACGTAAGCTCCGGGGTTAACCTCCCAACAAAATTATTACATCTATGTGTCTATCTACGTCTATATACTTATATATACGTATATATATATATGTATATATATATGTGTGTCTATAAATATATATATATATATATATATATATATATATATATATATATATATATATATATATATATATATATATACGTACACACGCACTGACGCACACATGTATATTTATACATATAAAGAGAGTATATACACATAGAATCAGTAGGTACATTACTGGAATATGTTTCAGGAAATTGTACCATAACGTGGAATTCCATTACGCAAAACATAATTTGAACTGGCATAAATTCTACATAAAAGCCAGTATATATAATTTTGTGTAGATACATATACCTATATGTGTGTGTGCATGTGTGCGTGTACGTATGTGCGTGTGCTTCTGTGCGTGTGTAAGTGTGCGTGTGTGTGTGCGTGTTTTGTGCGTGTGTATGCGTGTGTATTTATATTTATTCTTACAAATAGAGGCATGCACACACACGAGACTACTCCTTAATTCAGACAGAATATAAAAGCCGCTCTCCAATTCCGGTTGTTTGTGGTTACATCAAAGCATTCTATTAATTATGGTAACGAAGTTAGTTATTGTTGCAGAACGTTGTATATGTATTTAGATATATTTAGAAAGCTTTTGAACTGAAGGAACTCAATAGATTTGTTTACTTTATAACTGTTGGTAATATTTAGGCAAATAACATAAGCACTAATATGTAGACAAAAAATATAATAACTTCCCTCATAGAATAAAAAAGTATGTGTGCTCATGTTTTATATATAAATATAGGTGTGCTTGTGCACTTTTGTGTTACTGCACACACGCACAGACAAACGCAGACGCATGCACGCACATAGTCTCATATATGTGGCTTATATGTATATATTTAAAGAAGCACACACACACTGACATATGCCTATACACCTATATACCTATATATACATGTATATATATATATATGTGTATGTATATATATATATATATATATATATATATATATATATATATATATACAGACACACACACACACATATATACTGGCAGTACCCCAGCATGGCCACAGCCTCAAGGCTGAAACATATAAAAGAATGAAAGAATAGAAGAACACATACATATATATGTATGTATTAATACACGTACTGTGACCTTTAAATAACGTAGCTGGAGTACATTTTTGGTGAACTTTTTTATCGTGGATCAGTACATTATATACATGTACATTTACATATATATATATATATATATATATATATATATATATATATATATATATATATATATTAATAAAATACAGGGTAGCAAAGAAAATTTTAGAAATTTTATTTTACCACCAGTGGTCTAGCGGGGGTAAAAAAACAGTCAATAGACTATGTATTATTCATTTAAAATACAGAGATGCCTGTAATAGGACATCTAACCCGCTAGAAAAAGCAGCAAGACTACATACCACAAAAAGTAGGGAAAATTTCGAAATTATCCCTACTTTTTGTGGTATGTAGTCTTGCTGCTATTCTAGCGGGTTAGATTTCCTATTACAGGCATCTCTGTATTTTAAATGTATATATATATATATATATATATATATATATATATATATATATATATATATATATATATATATATATATATATATATATATATATATATATATATATATATATATAATACAAAGAATATATATACATGTATACACACATATATGTACATGCTTACATCTACATGTGTATATACATGCATATCAGGGTACAGGACGTTAGAACAATAAACTACAGACAACGGAACGAACACATAGGAAAACGGAAAGCCACTTGGAATATCCCTTCATCAGCTGTCTCTATTCTATCTAGACGTTTCGAAGACAAGACAGAACGTACTCTAGAATAGTCTCTTCCTGAGTAGTGGATCAACCCACTACACAGAGGATTCCAAGGTGGCAAACACAAACCAAGACAGGAAAAAATGGACAGTGAAAACAACATTCAAAAGCCGTACGGCCAAACGCAAATCTGAGGTAGAACGCTAGTAGTTCGTCTTGCCTTCACAGCGGCTGGAGTGAAAAGAAAGTTGACCACAGGCCACACGAGAGCAGAGAGGATGGTGGAGGGAGGAAGTGGAACAAGGAGGAAGGGACAGAAGCAGTGAAGTAGAGGCCAGGACAGAGGGGTAGATGGGAAGATAGAGGAAGACAGATAGATAAATAGATAGAGAGGATGGTGGAGGGAGGAAGTGGAACAAGGAGGAAGGGACAGAAGGGTATAGCAGTGAAGTAGAGGCCAGGACAGAGGTATAGATAGAAAGATGGAGGAAGACAGATAGATAAATAGATAGAAAGATAGATAGATAGATAGATAGATAGATAGATAGATAGACAGATAGATAGATAGATAGAAAGATAGTCACGTCAGAATAATAGTAGACTTACTTGCAAATATATATATATACATAACGTTTGCCTCTCACCATCTGGCGTATATTTTTTTGTGGAACTTCCTATAGTGGATCAGTAACTTATATACATATACATATGTATATATATATATATATATATATATATATATATATATATATATATATATATATATATATATATATATATATATAAAATCATAAATATACAGGGATTAGCATTGAGTTGCTTCTCCAACATACTGAAAATTTAGAAATAGCAGTCAAAGAACTACTGATTCTAAACTACACATTTTTCTCTAAATGGATGGCGATATTTATGGCACACATAGAACAAAAAACCGGAGGGGAAAGCATAAACAAAACAAGTCTTTAGTTAATCGGATACGATCGTTTCATGGTTAAGAGAATGAAAAATCCCTATTCCAAATCATCAGTCCGATATTCTGATAAATTTGAAAGTGTCTCTAAAAAAATTCACGGTAATTTTTGGCCATGCGATACCAAAAATCAACGATAAGAAAGGCACTTACGAATTCATCGGCTAGTGAGTTCAGGCATCCCATCTCAAAGAAATCTATTCCATGTGCGTCACAAATAGTCTTGTATATATATATATATGCACACACACATATATATATATATATATATATATATATATATATGTATATATATATATATATATACATATTTTATTATTTTATGATTGTTACTTTGTATTTTTTATAGTTCTTTTTAGTGTATTTATTAAATTTTTCTATATGAGACTGGATTTTCATGGATGAGTTCATGAACTTTGGTTCTTTTCCCTAAATATCGATGTTTCAAGCTACTTGACTTTTATCAACTCTGAAGAAATCTTATCATGCTGTATTTGAAATACAGTCAACACTGCTGACTGATATGCGCTGGTAGGTCGCCTGATCGTAGGAAAAGAACGAAATGTTACAACCTAGCAGTGTCAAGGCATAACCAAACTTTTAGTTAATTAAAATATGTTTGTGACATATTTCAGCAGCTAAAAGGCAAATTCGCTGCTGCTACCGTAGAGAAAATGTTTTTTTTCTTATAGTAAAAAGAAAATAAATGTCACAAACATATTTTAATAATCCTAAAGTGTGCTTATGCCTTAACACTGCTTGGCGTAATTTTTCCACGATCAGAGGATCTACGAGTGCAAATCAGCCGACGTTGTGGATTTTATTTTATGTTAAGCTAGTGAATTATATTTGTTCAGAGTTGCATCTCTTTGGTACATCTCATTTATAAAAACCAAGTAGCTCTAAACATCAACGTCTGGGACTCTTCATAGGCGACGATATTGAACAAATAGGGTCTTTTCATACTTTCTTTTACTATGAGAGAAATATTTTCCCTAGGGTAACTGCTGTGAATTTGATTTTAGCAGTTGCAATATGTCACAAACATATTTTAACTAACCTAAATTTTGATTATGGCTAAACACTGACTGACGCTAGCTTTTCGTTTGGTCTTGTCCACGATCAGGCTATCTACCAGTGAAAATCAGTCAACAGTGTTAACTGTATTTTGCATAAAGCTATTGCTTTATAAGATTTATTCAGAGTTGCGTTTCCTAGATGCCTCCCGTTGATGAAAGCCAGCTATCTTGAAAGATCAATGTCTTGGATTTCTGACAGATGGCAACACTGAACGAATAGAGTTTTCACACCTTTTTATCATAAGAGAAATATTTTCTCTACAGTAACTGCAGTGAGTTTCCCTTTTAGCAATTGAAATATGTCACAAACATATTTTAACTAACCTAAATTTTGCTTATGCCTAGACACAGGATGGTACTAATATTTCAGTATACATGTAAAAGAGAGTTTGTATGTGTGTGTATGTGTGTGTGTGTGCGTATGTTCCTCATGCATTCCAAAACTGAGTTGCCGATTTTGACGCATGGGGTATTAATAGATTCAGTAGGCTTTTGGCTACTAAGTAAACTATATTTTCATTCACAAGTTTGCATTACAAAGATTCAACATCGTCATTTTTCTTTTAGTCACTTAACGTAAACGACATTTTATATCACCACAACGATAATCGCGTCACGTTTTCTATATGAGTGAGTTCGCGCGTTCGTTACTTACGTTAGGGCGATGACTGAGAAGCATATGTGTGTGATGGTGTATGTGTCTGTCAGTATACATACATTTTTGTGACGACTGACACACAAAGGGACAGAGATAGACTTCAGGTGTGCGTTAATGTATGTGTGTGTGAGCGTGTGTGTCTTAGTTTATGTATGTAACATTCTGTATGCCTTCGGAATTTTCTTGGACTTTCACTTTCTTCATCGTGATAGTCAATCTTTAATTTTATAACATTTAGTACATGCTCCAAATAAATGTTGACTTTCTGTACTTTGTTACATTGGTAATGCATAGTAACTTTTTTCTATATTGGTGACTTTCCATTTTTTTATAGCATAACTATGCTACAGAATGTATGCTTGCCTATATTGACTACATTTCGTTTCGCTTGAACTTTGTGTGTGTACATTTTTTTCTGTTTTCAATGTTATCAATTCAATGTGTTTGTGTTTGTGTGTGCGTTTCTGCGTTTGTTACGTCAAGAGTAAACTATATTAAAGAACATTTTACGCTGTTTTGATGAGCCCATATCTGATGAAGTAGCCATCCTTATGGTTGGGGATTCCCATGAAAATCATTCGTTTTTGAGATAACAACCTTAAATGTGTTTTACAGACTCATCCCTCTTGTCACGCTCTCCAGTATACTCCTATTCTGTGGAATGGACAAAGTGGGTATCATTTCAATATTCCACGGTTTCATCCTGCAACAGGGTAGCCAATTACAAACAAAAGAGTGTCGCCAACGTCAAATGACATATTCTTACCAATTGATATTAAGACCAGAACAATCAAATCAATTACAAATGCCAATTAAGCTTTATTTTCATTTACATATTTTTTCACATTATCGAAACAACCAGCTATAGTTATTTCAAATACACTTCTCTACAAGGACCAGGTTTCGTTAAAAAATGAAAATAGTTTCACAATTTCAATTTGAACCAAAATTACAAAGTGTTGCATCACGAGAGCGTCGATGTGTGAATAATGGAAGTAATGTTTCTCCAAATTACTCACATCTGTATTATAATAGAGAAAGCCGCTTATTATCTATCTACCAAATGAACTGTTTTTGACTTAACTTTTTTTTATAACTCGGCAACTAGAATTGGTCGCACAATATTGAGATCATATACGGACAATATTTCGACTTGCTTCTAATGTTTCACTTTCGTCCGATGTTTCAAGTATGTGAAGAATTCTACGCAGACAAATATTTATGAAAATGTACGCATAATTATTGTATTAAAATAAGCCACAACAAAAAAATTGCATTAAAAAACATCCATTTTCCATGTTATGAAGAAATGCAGTCAGATACAGACACACATACACACACTCTCTCTCTCTCTCTCTCTCTCTCTCTCTCTCTCTCTCTCTCTCTCTCTCTCTCTCGCTATCTATATCTATCTATCTTTCTCGCACAAAATAAGATGTATGCATATGCATTTATGGGCGAAGGTAAAGAATACGCAATCCCGTATTCTTTACTTTTGCTATGTATGTGAGTAAGAATGATAATGTGTGTCTTTGTGCGTGAGAGAGAGAGAGAGAGAGTGAGTGCCACTTACACATAGATGCAAAAAAATATACATCACAACACACACCTTCACTCACTCTCTCATACTCCCTCGCTCTCAGACACACTTCCATTTCATATACACGTACATCTTACACTTTCTCCTTTCTATTACGTTCTCCTCTCACTTCAAAGCAAGCGTTACCGTTTCACTTTATCCTCTCTTTCAATTTCTGCTCTCTTCAAAGCTTACAGAAATTTAAACAATTTTACAGAAATTAACGAACAATCATATCATCCCATATATGTCGAGTTGACAACTTTGCTTCTTCAAACGAAAGATTATCATAAAATGACTTCCTTTGATACACATACACACACGCTATGTAAAACTTCTATGCGAATTATGTTATTTCTTGCAGTTTAAATCCAGTTGAAATGATATTTTTCTATTGTGTCATTTGTGTTCCAAATGAGCTGATTTGAAAACCTGATCTTCGATTTAAACTTAAAAGGAAGTTTTCCCAGAAATCCTGTCGTTTATCTCTTCTTAATAGCATGTCCGATGTGACATCTCCGTCCCCACTCTTTTTTTCCTAATTTTCTTCCGATTCCAATGTTTGCGATACAGGGGATTAGGATTTCACACACAAAATACGTTCTCGATATTTTAATTTTCTCTCTCTCCACACCTAATTCATTTTTACTTTTTACAAATTTTTATTCTTGGTAATACATGGAGAAAAAACAGAGAGAACGAATCTTTAAGAATGTTACCCATCAGCTCACCACTTGCAAAAATCTACATACTCCCAATGTTTCACTTTTAGCTTTTTGGGAAACAGGGTAGTTTCTGCAGAGGTAATGTCGTTTACCTGTCGTTTCTAGCATGTCGGGTTTTCCGGTGGTGGTCTGATGTTTTTTACGTCTACTATTCCAGTAGAATTCTACGCATGCGGGAAACATCAAGCAAAAGTGAAAGATTGGGAGATTTTAGCTTTTTGAAAGCTGGTAGGTGATGGGTGGGCGAGGTGGAGGAAGGCGCATTGAGATTTTCGTTAAGAAAAATTAAGCTATAAAGTATGAGTTTATATACATACACAAACACACACACACACACACACACACACACACACATACACACACACACACATACAAAGATGTATATATATATATATATATATAAATATATATATATATACATCCTCACAATCTCTGTATTTTTCTACGTAGGTAGCAGAAAAAGTCGAAATCAAAGTTACAAATTAAGAAGTTGCGGTGGAGATAGTGGTAAATTAGAATATTGAAATCGTGATTTCTAGACAATATCGTATTAACCCCTTTTATACGATGAAACAACGCATAGTTTCTGATCCTTCTTAAGAACAGAAAGCACTCTCATGCAAATTGTATCTTGGCCTTTCACCATTAAACAAACAATACCTTCCATTATTCCATTAATTCTATATCAGGTGTGTCGATTCTGCCCATAAGAAATGAGCAAATAATACGATGTGCCTGTAGGTCATAACACTCGGGTAACACCGAGATACATTGCTAGTATATATATATATATATATATATATATATATATATATATATATATATATATATATATATGCACATACATACACAAGCACACACGAACATGCATATATATAGGGGCGTATGTGTATACGTGTTTAATTATCGGTAACTGCTCATAAATAATTGAAAATAGTTAAAGGAAATTGTAAATCATTGAAGCTTATTTGATATATCATATTCCATCCAAATTCCAATTGATTTTGGCTATGAACAATGTGAAGAATTGTTAAGCCTGCTTGAAAATAGAGAGATACGTATTCAGCTGCAGAATGTTTTATTAGATGTGTCTTTTCTGTATTAAAAGTTACTTTTATAGAATTTGAGACATACTCACCTCTCCTGTAATTTGTATATTTTATGAATATGTGGTCAGCACATTTTCTGTATATAGTCATTTTTTATTATATATAGTGATGTGTATTGCTCCAAGCCAACAGAAATTTTTATCTAAGTTCTAAGGCATTTCTGTCGAGTCACAAAAAGCCATTTTTCTGTAAGATATATTTCTCAACTACATCTCAAATTTGCAATGGGCTCTCTTCGTTAACGTTGATAAGCTTCATTTCTCGTGACCAAATCTGTCTTTCAATGACGAGATTTGAGAGATCATCGCTAAAAGTTTTATTATATGGGGACGTGTTGTTCAAAGAATGTATTGCAATTGTCAGTATTTACATATATGTAGATGAGCATGCAAAAATGTATGCAACAATGTTTGCGCATATATATATAAATATATATATATATATATATATATATATATATATATATATATATATATATATATATATATATGCGTGTGTGTATACGCATTTTACACATACATACATGCATACATACACACTTACATAAATACAGATATATATATGGAGAATTCACAAAAACACAAAAGACGAAGATAGGTGGTGTAGAAAACAACCAGATGTATTAGTATAACGCTCAGGGATTGAAAGAGTCTTTAACGTTTCGAACCTACAGAAAGGAACACAGAAAGAATCAAAGAGAGAAACTAGGAGAGAGAAAAAATGTGAGTAGTGGTCAGCGATCTATCATGGCGATAGTCAATTCAAAATAAGAGAAGAAACCAACGTGAGGACGTAGCACATGTATATATCAGGTCGTTAAGAATTAAATGTCTGATGTTGAACTGAAAGTTTATTTACTTCATCTCAACAAAAAACAATGCAGTTGATCAAAGTATGCACCTAAATTATCAACACAATTTTGCCAGTTTATCGGTAGCTTATTTATGCTGGCAGCGAAGAATTCTGGAGAGCAAGAGGTGATAAAATCACAAAAGGCTATTTTTGCATCTGCTTGAGATTTGAATGTTTTTCCTTGCAAAATGTTGTCTAATGCCTGGAAAACATAATAGTCAGTTGGTGTGTGATCTTGTGAATATGGTGCATGACAGTACTTCCAAGTTCAGTTCCTGTAACTTGAGGAGCGTTCTTTGTGCAATATGTGGTCGGACATTGTCTTGCAATAGAATTGGTCTGTCTCTATTGACCAATGTCGATTGCAAGTTCACTCATCATTTCATTCAATTGGTCGTTGTGTATATCCGCTGAAATTAATATACCAGGTCTCATTAAGCTGTAGTGATTGACACCAGCGCTGGACCACAAAGCATACACCATTAATATTTTGGGGTAAATATTATTTTTGGGATTATAAGTTGGCACTTTATCTCTATCCAACCACCGTGCAGAGCGCTTGCTATTGTTGAAAAGAATCCATTTTTCATCACACCTAACAATACGATGCAAAAGTGGTTCGCTTTTATGCCATGACGGCAAAGAACAACAAGTTTCAAGACGACGTGTCATTTGATGTTCATTCAATTCGGGTGGTACTCACTTGTCCAGCTTCTTTATCTTGCCGATTTGATTCAGATGGTCCAATACAGTTGGTATCGAAACATCAAACCTTGCTGGTAACTCATGTGTAGTTTGAGATGTATCCGCAAGGTGGATAATAATGAGTAACCTTGGTCTGAGTTCTACTACGAGGCTGACTTCAAGTGTAAAGTCACGAGAGAGAAACTTCTCAAACCATCGACGTAGAGTGCGCTCATTCGCCACGTCTTCACCAATCACCTCATTGATGTTTCTGGAATATTCATCTACAACACGAAATTTTTATCTATCCATGGGTTCACAAAAATTGATTTACAAGAAAAAACTCCAAATATAATTAGACACCGTGAATTGCATTTCGAAAAGTGGTGATGTAACTCTTCAATGTTGTAAAACAAAGAACTGTCAGGATAAAACTTCAGAATTAATGACTGCCAAACTTGGTGTATAAGAAAATCAGACGTTTCATTCTTAATGACCAAATATATATGTGTGTGCATGTTTTTATTATATATTAGGTATCTATGTATCTATGCATGCATGTATGTACTACGTATGTATGTATGCACTGCGTACGTATGTATGTAAGTATGTATGTATGCATGCATGTATGTATAAAATAGAAAGAGATATCCTTATAATCGCTCCTTTTCGAAACTGATAAAATAGATCTAAAAGTATATGAAACCGAAACAGATTGGCAACGATCCTTTATAAAAAAGGATCGCTTCTCTATTCCGGGTTTCTTAATAATCAAGATCCCTTTAATCGTGTCACTGGCATTTCAAACACTTGTGTTCTGTACAATATGTATATATATAAGATATTATGAAACAGAACAAAGCGTACATTTCCTTTTCCTTCCATTGCCTTATATTGAACAACGTCTAATAATAAATTGGATGAAGGCCACCTATTCTGAAGCGTTTATTACTTTACGTAGCACATAGATATTTATCGAAACTATTTTTATTTGGCGGATTAGGGGCAGTGGTTTTTGGGGTGAAACGAAACTTCTGAAATCAAGCATAGGATCCACTCAACGATCGTTTTCAATATCAGAATATATTACCTGTTCAATGCGCATTGATAGGATTTTCCTTCAGTGGGTCTGATATGCATTATCTATTTAACAAACCAATGTTACATACTATTCCCCTCTCTATCTTTTACTATCTCTCTCTCTCTCTCTATCTTTTACTCTCTCTCTCTCTCTCTATCTTGTACTATCTCTCTCTCCCTCCCCCCTCTCTCTCTCTCTCTCACTCACACACACACAAACACACACACTTTCTTAATCATACGTTCACCAGAGATTCCTCAGCGCACTGTGTAATACATACACACTCACAAATATATACGTATGCATATTCACAAATATTTACATATATTTTTATATATACATCAATATATTTATACAATTATTCATGTGTGTGTGTTTAGTTGTGCATGTGTGTCTATATATATATCACCATTACAATTCGCATATACACATGGCGAAACTATTTCTGGTGCACCCCATATACATTAAAAGAAATCTTCGGAGCAGCAGAAAGGAATGTCTGAATGAGTAATCCATATGAAAGTCCGTTAAAATGACAAAATGGTTGTTGAACCTCAATGGATCATATCATTGACCGTATAGAATGAAAGTGCATATTAATAACTTCAAACGAATAATCTTGGCAGACAGTGTTATATATATGTGTTTGTGCGTGTATATATGCATATATAATATATATATATATATATATATATATATATATATATATATATATATATATATATATATATATATATATATATATATATATATATATATATATATATATATGTATATATATGTATATATATGTATATATGTATATAGATATAGATAGATAGATAGATAAATAAACAGATAGTTAGATATACATGTATATATATATGTGTATATATACATATACATGCCTTCATACATATATATATATGTGTGTGTGTGGGTGGGTGTGTGTGGGTGTGTGGGTGTGTACACAGGCTTTCATATTCATACAATTTTACACGGTTGTTTATTTATAAATATTCGCACACATTCAAATATATGCACATATGCACACACAGACACACGCATTTATGACTATAATTATGTACATATATATATATATGCATCTGTATGTAAGTATATATATATAAATATATATATATATATATATATATATATATATATATATATATATATATATATATATATATATATATATATATATATATATATATATATATATATATATATATATATATATATATATATATGTATATATATATATATATATATATGTATGTATGTATGTAAGTGTGTATGTATGTATGCACATATATATTCATTTCGGACATGAGTGCAATAATGTGTTTATGAACGCGCAGTTTCATTAACGTGTGTATGCTTTAATGTATGTCTGCATTCTGATTTGTATGTGTTTATGGATATGTGGAAAACGCGTAAATATATCAAATAAACTTTGCTAATATTGGAATCCGAGACCAAAGAAGCAATCATAAAAACAACTGCAGCAAACACAAAATCAAACACAGTGAAAAAAAAAATTACGAAAAAAGAGTTATAAAGAATACACGAATAGCGAACAATCTTATGAAAGAACATCAATTTCATTACATGTTATTTTGTTCACTTCGTTGATGGATGCATATTTGGATGAATGGTTACATGGATGGATAGTTAGAAAGTTGTACGGTTGATCGAATGGAGAGAGATGGATAGAAAGATATTCATATGGGTGTTGTTTTTGATGGTTCTAATAGCGATACCGGTAATGGTGGCGCTGCAGAGAGTTATATTAGTGCTATGGAAGTGTGTTGTTTTTACACAACAGTATTGTTAGCCGCAGCAACAGTAGTATTCGAAATTCATGGGCGCATGCATATATACGTATGTTTGTGAACGTCTATTTACATAGAGTTGTACAACAAAGGCACACATATGCGTATAAGGGACGTAAGAGCCATGTTATGTATATATAAACACAAACACACACACTTCACATGTATGCTTGAGAACTACGCTCTTTCCCCCTTTTTCTCCATCTCTCTCTTTTTTCTTTAACGGACACTCTCTCTTAATACGTTGTTTTAGTTTCTTCTTTCCTCTTTATCTCTCCAGTCAGATACGTGTATATTTTGGCATTCAGTTAATGTATATAATCCTATGTGTGCATCTTTCCCACCATTTTTATATCTCTCTCTTTGTGTCTCTTTTTATCACTCTATCTATCTACCAATCCATGTCTTTCTTTCTCAATTTCTCTCTATCTTTCAATCTCTCTCTTTCCGTTTTCCCTCTCCCTCTCTCTCTCTCTCTCATATATATATATATATATATTTATATATTATTATTATTATTATTATTATTATTATTATTATTATTATTATTATTATTATTATTATTATTATTATTATTATTATTATTATTATTTTATTTTTATTCGTTTCAGTCATTTGACTGCGGTCATACTGGAACGCCGACTTTAGTCGAACAAATCAATCCCAGGACTTATTATTTGTAAGCCTAGTACTTATTCTATCGGTTTCTTTTCCCGAACCGCTAAGTTACGGGGACAAAAACAGACACAAATACATACATACACACACACACACACACACACACACACACACACACACACACACACACACACATATATATATATATATATATATATATATATATATATATATATATATATATATATATATATATATATTACGGAGATGTACTTGCATAGAAAGTGACCTGATCTGAGATCGTGTGCTGGAACGAAGACAATTGCAGCGTGGAAAGTGTTTATAAGCCATTTAAAATAACACACAAAATCCGTTAGATTCACTTCAACATTTAAATTTAAGTTGTCAAAATATTTTCGTCGCTTTGAAATGCGACCACTTCTGCTAATACTGTTACTTCTTAGTATGTGTCTTAACCCTATATAGCTTATAAGAATAGGAAATGTTCTTAAGTTTTATTTTATTAAATGTTTTGACTTTAAGAGGATCATTATTATTATTACATTATCCCAGGGCTTGCAGCAATAGTGTCTTGTTTATCTTGTATTTTTAACTTAAATAAATCTAAGCCTTATGCCCAAAATAAATCTAATCCTTATTCAATTAATATTCTTTAATTAGCCCATGTTAGTCTTAAAACAAATTCATGACTAATGAAACTATTAATCAATTATCATGTTTCTGTATTGGATGTCCTTGTTAATTCCTAATATCCTTTTCCTTTTGTCCCTTAAACCTTAATAAACCCATTATTATAAACTATATAAATCTAATTCTTCTTCACATTATAAAAATAAAGCTTACATTTTTGTGTCTTCAAAATAGTATTATTATATATATCAGCTAAAATTTTTAAATCATTTTTTAAAAATAATTTAAATTAGTTTTCATGAGCCCAATATACATAATATCCTTAAACTTTACACCTTATCTATAGCCTCTGAATTCAATACTGACATCACTTCATGATTTTTGTATACACTAATTACATTACATTTTATTATTATCAACTTACCTCTTATCATTAAAATATTGTGTAAACTAATATTGATATCTGTAAAACAATACGGATGCTCTATTCAGACTAAAGAAAAAGCCCTGTTTGACCTATATGCTTACGGTTTAATTCCTCAACATTTTGATAGTAGTAAAAAAAAACCAACCTATAAGAGTGTTGCCACTCTGACCAGAGAAACCTTTATAACCATATCCTTTATAGCCATGTCCATGCATAATGCTTACACCTTCCCTTTCCTTATAAGTGATTGTCCCTTATACTATAACTACTAGATAAGAGACAATAAAATCAGAGACAGAATTTCTGCCTAGAACCAATTACTAGCCTGATAGCCTTGGCTATGTCAAAATGGATTTTTATGTATTCTTCTTCTCACTTGGATTTGAAATGTTGCCACAATTATAATATGTCTATTCTACTGTAATTTTCTGCATTTTCGTGCAGCTGAAGATTGCTCTACATATTGCATTTAATTTAATGTTCGCATTACTTAAATAAATGGAGTAGCATGAAACGTGCGTACTGCAATCATCTTTAAAATCCGTGTTGCTTATTTTGATTTTTTTATATTTATATATACATATATATATATATAGAGAGAGAGAGAGAGAGGCGATGGGCTTCTTTCAGTGTCCGTCTACCAAATCCACTCACAATGCTTTGGTCGGCACGAAGTTATATAGTAGAGGACACTTGCCTCGACGTAGGACTTAAACCGGAATCATGTGGTTGCGTAGCAAACTTCTTACTACATAGTCACTCCTGTGCATTTGTATATAAGGAGAGAAAGACCGACTCACAAATATGTAGGTAGACAGATGTGAAAATGGAGGTAGATTACTGTCTCTATCGCTAATAAACGTTTGTGTGTGTGTGTGTTTGTATGATTATGTAGTTATATAATGATTTATATGCGTACATAACGTTATTTGAATTAGTGTGTGCGTGAACGCATTCACAGATTTTATTATTCCCCCTTTTTCAGGCGACAGACTGTCTGATATGAGGCATTATTTTATATATCCTAGCTGGCAAAAGAAGGTTCAGCTAACAGTAATGAAGTGATACTTGTTATGTATGTTTTGGGGGTAAAGCGGCACTGTACATGTGATGAAGAAAATAAGAGCTAAAACTACATCTAGAATTATTCCGGCACGTATTTGCACGCATATACTAGCTGACAGATGTATTTACATAAACGCTATATATTCACACAGTCAAATCGATATACATATATATTTGTAGCGATAGGCGTGACTATGTAATATTGTGTGTGTGTGTGTGTGCGTGTGTGTGTGTGTGTATGTGCACGCGCGCTTGTGTTTGTGTTTGTGCTCCACCACAACTTAAAACCGGTGTTTCACTTCGTACGTCTCCTTAGCGTTTCAGCAAGAGACCCCGATAGCATTTTTACCAGATTTTACTGCTGAAGGTTGCACAAGCTATATGGTAACTGTAGTCTTTTGTCAAAGTATTTCTATAGTGATATTCGCTTCTCCTCGTTCTATATCTTTTCATTCTCTTATGGTGGTTCTACCATTTCGCACAACAGAATAAACAACGTCATCGAAATGTTCTTGTACTTTTATCAATTTGGTTTTCCTCTGCTCTGGTATGTATACACAACTTAGCAGAATACTGTCCGCATTTCTCTTTTTTATCTTTTTTTTTTCTTTTTGCCCTTGTCTACGTTTCAATTTCCATTTGTGGCTTCAAAAACCTTTATTGTCAGTGACTAGTTGTATAAAATGACGAAGTATAACTCAAACAGTTTATGCAGAAATACTATTAATGTCCATTTGTCTGGTTGCACGATGACCAGCATTCAACAAACACAGAACAGTTTCTTGATAAGGATGGATTGTAAATGAAACGGTAGGAATTAATATTCACGATATTTGTGTAGTATTTTGTCTCTAGAAATATATCAGCAGCATAGTACAGTAGCAGCAGTGGCATTTCTAAATACGTATTTCAACTTTGTTGAGCATCATTAGTACCAATGTGCAATAGTAAACGAATGGCCTGCGGAAGTTAACCTCTCCTCATACAGGAATAAAAGCAAGTGATTAAAACATCAACAACACCTCTATTGGCCGGCAGGCTGCATAAAACCTAATTATGGATGACGGAAGCAGTATTAGTTCAAAATAGCTGTGTAGTTTTCGACAGATACTGTTGACAACATAACTGCGGAATTCGTCTCGAGAAGGTATTTCTTATGGTGTTTAGTGCTAAAGGCACAAATGTATATCAGTTATTTATGCTTCTTTCAGCGTCATCACTACCAAGTGTCTTTTCGTCCGCTACTGATATATATCTCAGTATTTAACACTACGCTCCTCTTTTTCTACTAAGCCTCGCAGATGTTTCCTCTCTATTCTCAGTCTTAATTCTTTTCGCGTATTGATATTCTGCCTGCCGCTATTACTGCTATTTGCATAGCTAACATACTTCTAATGCCATCAAATATTTTCTCTTTCCCTTTCTGTTTCCATATCTCTTAAAAAACCTTCTCTTTTAATCTTTGTCTATAGATTTAGATAAATAATTCTCGGTACTGAAATTTATCTTACATATTTTCCTACCCACCATATATGTCATACAGTTTACAATCTTCTGAGGAGAATTTGTGCGTTCGTACTATTTTTATATATGTGGTTGCCATTCAAAATTTAGAGTCGTTTGCATGATAAAATCAAACATTATATACCAAATATTGGCTGAATAAGCGAAAGGACAGTAAACATATAGGTACATACATGCACAACACAAACATACGTACACACACACACACACACACACACACATATATATATATATATATATATATATATATATATATATATATATATATATATATATATATATATATATACTAGCAGTGATACCGAGTCTTGCTCGGATTGAAATGACATAGTTTATTTTACTGTTTAACTTGTTCCAGTCATGTCACTGCAGCCGTACTGGAGCAGTACTGTTGATCGAACATATCAACAACAGATAATATTCATACATACACAGTGTGTGTGTAAATATTATTTATATGTATATATATATACATATATATATATATGTGTGTGTGTGTGTGTGTGTGTGTGTGTGTGTGTGTGTGTGTGTGTCTGTGTGTCTGTGTGTGTGTGTGTGTGTGTGTGTGTGTATTATACACACACATTCCTCAGAATGCAACTCCGTCAATTTTTATATGTGGAGCACATTTGAGCGAGAGACCTACAAAACTCGTTGTAACACCCAAAATGAACAGAAGACAAGGATTATGATAGCATTCACCAACTTCAACAAGGAGACCATCCAGAAGTTGTATTTCAAAATATTTTAATGTAATTTTGGCAAATATATCTGTTAAAATTAGTTGTCAGAGTTATTTTCATTTTTGCGTAATTTAGACGACAATTTATTCACTGCACCCTGAGTATGTTATCAATCAGTTTCATTTCTGTATTTCTTGTCCATGGAGAAAGAGCCGCACTCTAACAAAGATTCAAGGCTCCTTCATTGGAACAT
This sequence comes from Octopus bimaculoides, assembly GCF_046866305.1. Classification (NCBI taxonomy): domain Eukaryota; kingdom Metazoa; phylum Mollusca; class Cephalopoda; order Octopoda; family Octopodidae; genus Octopus; species Octopus bimaculoides. The sequence goes on along the minus strand of NC_142931.1, from coordinate 71,709,459 downwards.
TTATCAACATCATCTAGGTATTTGTGCATATGTGTGTGTGTGCAGTATTTGGTGTTAGTGTATGCGCAGATTTGTATGTTTGTTTTATGGATGCGTTTTTATGTCTAGATGCATGCATATGTATTTATGTGCTACATTTTTGGAAAGTTTTACATATCTTTACAGTTCCATTGATGGCTTGAATCTGTAGTCTTCTAATCAGCCTTTTTCTTTCAGGTTTTGAGAACCCTAATTTTTCCAGGTTTTTGTTGTGGCAGTTCGTTACATATCCCAATGCCCCAACAATCACGGGTATGAATCTGAACTTGTAGTCTGGGTGGAGTATCTGCAAATGTCTCAGTAGCTCGGCGTAGTTGTTCTCTTTTTCTCTAATCTTTAGTGGGATGTTGATATCCGCAGGACAGCTGATTTCTACTACTGTACAGAGTTTCTCTTCTCTGTCCCAGATTATTATATCCGGTCTATTATGTCTGCACTGTATTGATGTTTTTATTGGGACATTCCACCAATACTCTTTCATATTGTGAGTGGTAATGGCCTCTACCTCATTATGGATGTTCATCTCCTTAGCCCCGGGGTATCCTGTCGGCGGATTTCATTGTACGGTGTCTTTGCCACAACACCATGTCTCATAGGTAGGTAATACCTTGATGACATTTTTGGACAGCTGCTAATGATGTGGGTGATATCTTCGGCACTGATTCCACAGAGCCTGCATCGATACATTGTGGTGCTTTGCCCGCCTCTCTGCCCCGTTTGTTTATTAGGAATTTGGTTGCTATTTCTTGTTCTTGAATAGCAAAGGCATACCCTTCAAAGTGAGAGTTGGTGACCCGTTTGTTTGTCCACGATAGACTGCTCTGGTTGTCAATGTTGTTATCACCCTGGAGCTTTCTGTTAACGTATCCATACATGGTCTTCTGCTGAAATGCATTCATCCTCTCCTCTGATGTTATGTTACGGTAGAGTCTTGCAATTTCTTTGGGTAAGAGTTCAGGGTTGTCGAATAGGGAATGCTTGTCAAGTAGTTGCCTTCCCAATCTCATGATGGCATTTACCTCATGTCTGCAGACTTCATCAACGGGTGAACTTCGACACTTGGTGGTTATGAGATGATGTCGAAGAGATATGACACGCCATTCAAAGGCAGTCTGAATTGATGTTAGGCCTCTCCCTCCTTTATTTCGTTTTAGGTATAGGCGGTCTACATCGCTATTGATGTGAAAATATGTATGTATGTATGTATGTATGTATGTATGTATGTATGTATGAGAGAGGTAGAGAGATAGATATTTATAAATATACATCTATCTATCTATCTATCTATATATATATATATATATATATATATATATATATATATATATATATATATATATATATATATATATATAAAAATAAGAAATTGTAGAAAAAAACAAAATAAAAAAATCACAACTTGAGGGTGATACATGCAAGTATTAAAAGACGCTCAGAGAAAGTAAGAAAAGCTGTTTAACGTTTCGACCAAAGTTCTTCTTCAGAAAAAGGAGATAGAAGAAAGTCCAAGAAAAAAGAAGCCAGACGAAAGAAATCGCCAACACTCCACTTGTATTTACATTGTGAGTGTGTGTCTGTGTGTGTGTGTGTGTGTGCGTGTATGTGTGTGTGTGTGGGTGTGTGTGTGTGTGTGTGTGTGTGTGTGTGTTTTTGCACTTAAATATATATACACGTATATTCACAATTAACTTCCAACTGTAAATTGTATTAGTTGAATATCAGTCAAACGAGAAGCCCATCGTTTAACTAAACATATTGTTATATTTTATTCCTTTTATATTTATATTTCTATTAATATTTATCTTCATAAAATATATATATATATTCCATTAAATGAAGAAACGAAGGTAACAAAGGGATTAAATGTAATACTATAAATTCCACTTATGCACTCACATACATAAATTTACACACAAACTAAAACACGTGTACACACACACACACATGTAAATGCAGACTATTCTTTTTATTTCCAATTTCCTCTTCCTTATAGCACTTAGTGTTGACATACGAAATTCAAATAAGAATTTTCCTGTGTATTATTTCAATTTCCGACTATTCTGCAGAAAAATAAGTCGCAAGCAAAGCAAATACTCCAAAACTAAATTTTGAATTAAGCTTTCGCTAATAAACTGAATTCTCAGTTTCATTTTTTTTCCTGCGTATTTCAAAAGCTAACCCACTTACTCTAAAGATACGTTGATTTCTGTGAAGATTTGTTCTTGAAAACTACAGCAAATACTCAAGACTTATAAGTGTGAGTGTGCATATATATGTGTAGGTGTATCGGCGACTCCAGTCCGACCGCTCCACTTCGCATATCTTCCCTAACCGACCCATCCCCTCCTTCAAATGAGTCGACAACCTACAAGACCGCTTGGTCCACAGCTTTCTCCCTAGTCCAACCTCACAACCCGGCTCGTTCCCCTGCTCCCGCCCATGCTGCGGCACTTGCCCTTACCTCTCCAACACCACCCTCCTCACTGGCACCCATCATCGACCCTATCATATAACTGACTCGCGCCATTTCCGCTCTACCGGTCACTCTTTACAACATCTGTCTGTGTTCAGGTTGTACTTGCACAGGGACCATCCGGACTCCCGTCTTCGCCTTGAGCAGGGATTAATGTTGTTTCTTCGTTCCTTTGCGCCACATAGAGTCAACTCTCTTCCCCTCTTCATCTAACCCTCCTCCTCTCTCCTCTCTTCGTCTCTCCTTTCTTCCTCTCACACCTACTTCCTCCCACCCATCTCTCCTCTCTTGCTCTGGCACTTACTTCCTCTCTTCACTTAGACCGCAATCTTGCTTACCCCACTCTCGCTTCTTCTACACTCCAACAACACCAAACCACACCGCACACCACCACACCAAACCACCACACAACCACATCATAAACCACCACACCACACACCACCATACCACACCACATCACACCACCCCGCACATGCTACCACTGACCACTTCCCAGCACCCACACCAGTGCACACACTAGCACTGACCACTTCCCAGCGCCTACACCATCATCCACACACCTACAGATGTACACATGTAAATTACTATAATGAAACTTTAATCAGGGTTGGCTACAAAGAGAAAATAGCATATCTTCTATAATATAATGATGACAATAGCAATTATATGCAGTCAGTAAGCAATAAAGTTAATGAAAATAATTTGTTGCACTAAGGATATTCTCAGTCTGAGAAAAGTCATAAAATTTGCTTGCGTTAATAGAACAATCTTAGTAATGAGGGAAAACTTATAAATTATCAGGCAAATTACGTGGTAATGAGTACTGTACTCATACCTTTTAAGATAATAATAATATTAATAATAAGGTGATAATAGTTACCATCGGTATTAATAATAATGATGATAATGAGAAGAAGAAGAAAAAGAAGAAGGATAACAACAACAACACTAACGATGACAACTATAATAATGTATTTTGATCAACTAATGTGATTAACTATCGTCGTCACCAAACTACTTTTGACAATATTGCATTTAATCCGAATAAAAATGAGAATAAAAACGAATATTATTCGCGTAAGAATGTTTTGTGTTTTAACTTACCATTCAATCTACAATCTCTTTGTAATGCAGCTAGAAACATTCTTCTAGCGTTAGCTAAACACTTCCCCAACTCAATCCCGTATTATAAAATTTCAATAAACACACATTTAAATTGACATGCTTTACCATGCCCAATATTCCCGAATACATAGCAAGATTTGACTCTAGTTAATACGACAACAATAGCAGTATATCTAATATAGAAACTTCTACCCACCAAAACAATTGAAATGTAATATCTTTATTAAAAAATTCAATGTGTCGAGGTTTATGCTTCCAGTAACAATAATACTAATAACAGTGTAACAGAACACATCTTCCTTACTGATAATCAAGATAACTTTGCCCTATATGGCACTCGTAATAAATCACTGTATTCCGTTAATGCCTGAGGAAGAATGTGGTATGAAAGTGTTCTATCAATGCTTTTAGTAAAGCACATATTTCCATTGGCATTCCCTATTAATAAATTTAATAAACTCAAATCAAATATGATTAATCAGCTTGCGGAATTGATTATAAGATGACAGCACCTTAAATATAAATTTTTTCTGCATTCCCACTATTCTTGACATTATGCTGGCTCATTATATCTGCATGAATTGTCTTTATAAACTAGGTCAGTACGTCGAATGCATTCCCTAATTCTATTATCCTTATTATATAACCTTAGAGTTTCATAAAACAATAAGATAAATATATTCACACATTTTGTTATTTGTAGGAATACTTCTTACACATGACTACCAGCTCATATATCTAAATCATCCTTGTTTGCTAGTTATTCCCCTAATATAGTGAACCATATTTAAGTCCTACTTTAAATGGTAATGTATTCTAGCACATCCAAACATTCTGTTTCCTAGATCAATACAACGAAATATTTCCCTACTTTATTAACCTTACATACTTCCACTACTGCAATGAATAATATATTAGAACATATTCAACCATTCTGCGATCTAAGAACACGCTTGTTTTGCAATTGTGGAAGCACTTAAAATTTGAAATAGTTTCTATATGATAATCTATACCTAAGTGTACACTTGAATTTTGAATATTTACTAACAAAGTTTAAACTTTTATCAATATAAATTTATAATTCCCTGACTCAACTAACCATAATTTGTGTTTACTAGGGTGATAGATAATGCATTAGAGATTTACACACTCTGTTATTTATAATGGGTGTAAATTTACACATAAATCCATGTACTCCAGTTGTTCATATACCTTACAAATTAGTTTTTTTTTAATTAATATCTACAAATAGTTAATTTCGCTCTAATAACCATGTTAATAGATTCAATATATTTCAAATGTGTATATCATAGCATTTATATACGAGGGAGTACTGACAAGTTCCTGGAATCAAGGGTATGGCCAAGGCCTGGTTGGAGACCCAACCATCCGAGTTCTTTTCAGGGCTTAAAAAATGAAGGACTGCTGCAGTAAGTGTGTGGCTCAGAGATGGTAATATGTTGAATAAAATCGTAATTAACTGATCCTCCTGTGTTTTATTTTACCTAAAACCAGGAACTTTTAGTACCTCCTCGTACATACTCTCATATATGTTCCTATATATATCTTCTTGCTATGTAAAATCGCATATGGGTACGCGTGTATAGTTGTAGTTGTGTGTATATCTAAGAAAATATATATGTATATGTATGTCATTTTTCTAACGTATTATCATATAGATAATAATATGTATATTCATGTACATATATGTGTACCAATATGCTTATTTGTGTATATGTATGTGTGCCCAATTTCGTGTACCCATACCTATCTATTTATCTCTATAGGTACACGAGAGCATACACCCTATTAGTACATCTATTTGTATATGCATATATTATATCGTTTTTGCATCTTGCATTATGGGTTTCGGTACATCTTTAGTTATATATGAATTTATGCTAATAGAAACATGTATTGGTTTGAGTGCGTACATATGTTTGTCTCTTTACAATATATGCATGTATTTTAAGGTGTATGAATATACATCTACATAGATGCAGTTATGCATTTTTTATTCTTATTAATTTTATTTTGTATTGCCTTATTCGTTTTTTTCTTTACCACTTTCATCACCAATACTCATCATTTCCTTTCAATATCTTCCTAGATGTCCTTTATTGTTTTTGTATCTTCTCGCTGTAATAAATTTTATCAATTATCGGTCTTCAATACATCGTATTAATAAAGGATTATTTTATACACATTTAGCAGAGTTGAAAAATCGGTGTAACCATAATATTCTGTTCATCAGGTGCGCCTATCTTCTATATGTTCATTGCTTTGTAAATGTACTATGGTACGGTGCAATGTATAACATGCATACTAACGCAGACATATAAGATAAAATATATTATTATACACTTAAATTTTTACAGGATGAAGGCTGCAAAATGGTCATCATACTGCATATATAATCCGGTGAAATAATATGTCTCTATATATATATAATATACATACATATATATATATATATATATATATATATATATATATATATATATACATCTGTAAATATGTATCTTCCACTTGCCAGCCAACTGAAGAGAAATCTATACCGTCCATAAACTAATTTCTATTTTTAGACTCGTGTTACCAATATATATACGAATTTTAAATATTGCTTGAAAATATTGTATAAATTAAATCCCTATTCAAATCGAATTTTCTGAAAGAATTGGACAAAATATTTAATATAAAGAAAAATAAATTGGAAATTATTTCAGTATTTTGCCTGAAGCGAATTACTGGGCTATTATTATAAGTAATGTATTTCAGCTTAAGAATTATCGGGCGCTGGGTATGATGGAAAGTCGTTTTCTTTCAGCCAAAGGCTATGAAGCATTGGTTGCTACTGAAAAACCAAAGTCCTACTTAACAAGCAGATGATTTCGATTAAATATTCACCAGTGTATTACAAGTAATATGTCATTGATTTTACTCTACTTCCAAACTATCAATGCATAGGAAGAGAACCTCTAGCAGCATTCAGACAAGAGGAATGAAGGGACATCATTAATATTATCATAATAAATCATCTATGTATCGATATCTCTCTCTCTCTCTCTCTCTCTCTCTCTCTCTCTATATATATATATATATATATATATATATATATATATATATATATATATATATATATATATATATATACTCACACTTAGATTGTGCATGGGTTAATAGCTAGGATATTGCACTCTAGCGATCGTGATTTCAGTTACTAGACCGGATGATGCGTTGTGTTCTTGAGCAAAACATGTGTGTATATATATATATATATAAGTGACAGGCAGTCAACACATTTCGTCGTTACATATATTATCTATAACGGTATGAGTCGCCCATAAACACCTTAAAGCTTTGTAAGCTCCTTACAGATGCCTAGCTCGTCCAGCCCAGGCGGCTGAACAGAGGTGCAAACAGTCTAAGATCGCTACCAGAATCTGTGCTGCAATTGGTCAATGTGGGTCGCATGGTATTATTGTGCGTTTAATTGAAATTCCGGTGACATCAAATCCATTAAAAATGAGATCACAATTTTAATTTTTTCGAGTACTGGGCTGGACAGGAAGACGTAGCTTCTCGATATCTGGCTGGTCTTCGAATAGACGTGCGAATCATTGGATCGATGGCCATCGTGGTTCTGTGTGTGTATATACCAGATGCGTCTGTGGGTGTCTGATCGTATACATATACTGTTTGTGAGTGTGTGTAGTTGTGCGATAAACTAGTGCGTGGGTGAGAGTTGATGGCAACTTTTTCTGTTGTGTGTGTGTGTACGCGTTTGTCAGGATGTATTTATGTATAGGTGCGGGTTCGTATCAGCCATGTGTAGGTATTTCGGCGTGTATCTCGGTTGCCAATGTATCAGCTGCCTGTGTGCGAATACATGTGCATTAGTATTTCATCTATGTGCATGTGTGTGCTTACATGTTTGGTGATGCGTGTATGGGTGTGTACGCGTATAGATGTTGCTGAACGTGGATATGTACATTTCTGTATGAATTTACGCAATTTTATCTGGATGAACACGTCTTCGTCTGTGTGTGTTTTTACATCGGGTGTTTGCTAATGATGTTGCTGGATGGGGACATGGCGTCGGATTGTAGTTTGTTAGTGTTAGAGGGGGGGGGGAGCGAGGACGGGCCATGTGGGAATGCAATCTTTGAATCAAAATCAGTGCATGATCTTGGCATTGACATTCGTAATGATACACCTATCCGGATGCGTAATATTAAATTGGCAATAAAATACAGATGGCTGGCCGAATGGATTCCCAAAGCATTCGGAACGAGACAATAAGACACCATGATGGGCCTCTGAACGACATATGTTCTCAGTATCTTAGACTACTGCTCCTAGATTTGGTTACCGGACAGTGTAAAATTAACGACGGAGCTCGAAGCAATCCAGCAAAGCTACACAGAAAATGATCATCTCATTGCGACATGTCAGCTACTAGGAAGACCCTACTCTCTAGAACGCAGGTGGGAGAGATAGGAGATGACATGCACCTGAAAAATTAACGAAGGTCTTGTAACAAACTTTGCCAAAGTCAGTTTCACAAGCAGCAGAAGAGGAAGTTGTTACCTAGCGGTAAAGATTTACACATCACCATCATGGTATAGGATCAAATAGTGCAACTGTTTGAGTAATCTATCAAAATTTTCAGAGACATAGAGGAAGTATAGGTGTTTTCAAAACAGAACTGGATCTTCTCTTGTCAAGAATTCCGAGTGAATCAACGTAGCCCTAAGAAACGCAGGTGAGGACAACAGCATCAAACTCTCTCATTCACTAAATGTTACATATCAGAGGAGGTTTCAGATAGTGTAGCAAAGATAACGGCGGTCCCCAGTGTGGCTGAAAATTTCGCACTGAAGCTAGTTAATGTGTAAAAGTGCTGCTGGGTGTGTGAGTGATTGAGTGTGTATGTGCATGTGTGTATGTGTGTCTGTGTGTGTGTGTGTGTGTGTGTGTGTGTGCGTGCGAGCGTGCGTGCGCACATCTAAGCGTACAGAGACGGTTGTGGGCGGTTACAGAAAATGCATAAGTTTATAAGGTCACCCAATACGCTGCGGAGGCATCGGTTGTTAGGTACCCTGCTCTTGATTAAGGTGGGGGTAGTGTTGAAGTTCAGTGGATTTTAAGTTCATCGCTGGGTATATATGGGTTGTTGTTAGCCTTACTTCTGGCTCCCATAAACCAATTCTTTTCATCACTGCTCAGAATTTTCAGGTAATAATTGTACTTCACTAAATAAATCAAATAAGAACAAAACTTGTCCAAAATTGTAAAGATATTTGTAATATCATATGCACAGCCTATCATTATTAATTATATTCTGCTTTATATAATTACGATTAAGGTTTTGAAGATGACTCGCCTTCGTGACCGCAGATGACTCTTAATCTAGTAGCTATTTCTGTTGAGTAGGGGCCTTATTCTGATTTTAAATTTATTTTTTCATTACGTTATGTAAGTTGGAACCAAACTTACTAATCAGATTTCAAGTAAAATGCATCTATAGAACGACCAAGCTTTGTTAACGATGTCTGAAAACTAGATCAGTTGGGAAATTTTTTTTATATGTGCGCGACATGGTGATCTCATATCAAAATAAACAGTGCATGAACTCGCAGGTAGGGCCCAGTTAGAATTTTCTTCAGGTCGAGTAGCCCATCCCGCTCAAAACGTCTTTGAATAAGGTTTGTTTAAGGATGTTGAGCAAAACACCCATGTTTCCAAAGGTGAATTATTCGAACCCCAAAGAATTCCTCTCAACACATGGCTATGATACTCCCAAACTACGTCTGCTCATGATTAGAGAGGCATATATCGTCAGCTACCAAAGGACATGCTCAATTGGTTAAGGTCAAACAACTGACAAGGAAATCTCTGGTATTAAGCAGAATATTTGCTGTAGCCCATCTTTATACCAAGACAAAACAATATACATAACACTTCCAATCAATTAAGATCAGAAGCCATGAGAACCACTGCCTGGTACTGCATCCGGGCATTATTATTATTATTATTATTATTATTATTATTATTATTATTATTATTATTATTATTATTATTATTATTATTATTATTATTATTATTATTATTATTAATATCATTAGTATTATTATTATTATTATTATTATTATTATTATTATTATTATTATTATTATTATTATCATCATCATCATCATTAATATTATTGAAACTGCGAATGACTTAATCGTTAGCACGCTGGACGAAATGCTTAGCGGCATTTCAACCATGACTACGTTCTGAGTTATATTGTATCGAGGTCCACTTTGGCTTTCATTCTTTCGGGGTCGATAAATTAAGTTCCAGTGAAACACTGGGGTCGATGTAACCTACTATTGCCCTCCCCCAAAATTTCAGGCCTTCTGCTTATATTTCAATGTATCATTATTATTGTTATATAGTAGATTCACTTTAATAGATTTTCACTGCAGTATTCAGTGCAGCTTCATGAGCTTTGGGTATGTAACTTCTTTATTTGTCTTGTATTAGTATTGTTATGAATGTACAATGTCTGAATCCGATAAATGAATAATTGAATTACCATCAAAACACTGCTATATATGAAAGAATTTCAAAGAAATATTCGTAATTTAAATATGAACTAATGTTTACAGAATTATTTATTTAACTTCGTAATTCGTTCATTAAAAATGTATATGAAAACAAAAATAATATCATATTGAAATTTCCTGATACAATAGAAATAATACGTATTATGAGTTTAATTAATTTCAATGTGAGTAATTTGAAATGAATTAATAGTTCTAATTTTCTTGTACAAATATGAAGAATCTTCTTTGAAATTAACCTAATATATTCTAATACAAACCGTTTTATTTGTTATTTTCTATATTACTTTCGATAAAATATTTTGAAGTAGGCAGTGAAGACTAAATTAAACAGAATTGAGTAGAGCCAAAAAATTATTTCATATTTTAATAACTAACTTTGTCTACAATTAGAAGGAGAAAACAAATAATTAAAAAACGGAAAACGCAGTTAGAAAGCAGTTCAATGTGCGTAACTTTTTATCGGCATCTACTAAAAATAAAGTATAATTCTCACGTATGAATATATGCTGGCATGTATATATCTATATATTTGTGTAGTATTATTTTCTTTTATTATTATTTCCAATCATTGGAGAACTGTCATGCAGTCTTGAAGGGCTTAATCAATGAAATGGTCACTAAAATTTATAGTTTAAGTACTTCGTATTTCATGGCCCACATTTTGCTGAAACGTTTTGTCAGGCTCACAAATATAAAGACGCTAACAAACACACACAAACATACAAAAATGATTTCTTTCGTATATATTTTTGAATTTGTATATTTAAGCGTATTTATTCAAACTGATGGCTAAATGCGAAACCAATGATTTCCCAATAACTATACGTGGTGGCTGCCCGTTTTGTCTTAGATTGCAGTTGCTCGTTTGCTACTGTTGTATTGTTGCGTTTTAACACTATACGTCTCAAAGAATGTTATCTCGGACCGCATGCTGCTCTAAGGCAGGCTTTCAAAGATGGTTCTGTTTTAAGAATGTTTGTATGATTGCAGCTTTAAATTAATGCTGTTTTTGTCGCACATAGAAATTGTTCACTTCGGTTGCCGGCGAATTGCGTCATCACTGATTTTAATCATTCTTTTACTACACAAGTGGCAATCGCCTTTGTCTTGATATGCGGCAGCCCGTGGTTACTTGCCAATGTGTCAAACTGCTTTTCCCCTTCTACTGATATATGTTATGTGTTATTAACATCATACATACAAGCACTTTTATGCACAACGAGTAAATATTAAAGATCCTCTCAATGTAAATAAGGTATGTTGTGCTCTATGACGATGCAGGTAAAGTTGAAGTGAAATCTTCACACACACATGCACGCATGCGCGCACGTACACACACAAACAGATACATATAGATATATTATTTACATTATTTACATTTGACGGATATTTGTCCTCATCTTGTTTGTTGTTAACACAACGTTTCGGCTGATATACCCTCCAGCCTTCGTCAGGTGTCTTGGGGAAATTTCGAACCTGGGTTCTCATTCCTAACGATGTTACTATTATTATATTATTATTATTATTATTATTATTATTATTATTATTATTATTATTATTATTATTATTATTAATCAGGTCGCTGCTGTGAATCGAACTCGGAACCTTGGGGTTAGTAGCCCGCGCTCTTAACCACTACGCCATATGCCCGTGGGAATAGTAACATTGTTAGGAATGAGAACCCAGGTTCGAAATTTTCCCAAGACACCTGACGAAGGCTGGAGGGTATATCAGCCGAAACGTTGTGTTAACAACAAACAAGATGAGGACAAATATCCGTCAAATGTAAATAATGTAAATAATGTAAATAATTCCTCATCTCTTAAATATAGAACTGTACATATAGATATATATGTATCTGTTTGTGTGTGTGTATATATATTATATACACAGATAGATAGATAGATAGATAGATAGATAGATAGATAGATAGATAGATAGATAGATGGATAGAATGTTAGATATATAGATAGATAAGTAGATATTTATATATGCACGTATGTAAATCTACATACTGTAATGTACTATTGAATAAGTCTATACATATTTAATCAAAACTCTTCTTACAGAACATAAGCAACTTGTCTTCTCTACAATATCTAGTTATGTATCTATTTCTATATCTTTGAAATTTTCAGATCATATGCTTGTTGTTAATCTTAAATCAATATTGTGTGACACACATACCGCTAACATTTCTAGTATATCATGCTAATGGTGTTGTTTGGTTTTTAAAAACTTATTTAATAGTCTGTGCTTTAATATTTTATTCAGAACTGTATAACTACGTGCATGAAAAATTTACTGATTCCACGTTACGTTTCATATTGTTTGAGATACATGTCCACATTTTAAATGTTGTAAGTATAGATAAAATGAATATTTTTCTATATCATTTTTCATCGTTACTTCATAAGTATTTCTTGCTATCCATACTTAATCTATACGATCTTACTTTCTGTGTAACTCTTAAATATTGAACTCCAATATTACCTAACGATATTTCCAGGTTCAAATACTTCGCAAGTTTAACTTTATGTTATGTTGCTTTCCATCAAGTTTCATGAGTCATTGTCTGTTATTCCTTTCATATGGTACTTTTTAGTTGCGAAACATTCTAGACACTAAAAATTACGCTTGGCGCCATAAATTGTCTTACTTGTATCTTTCTAATATAAAGTTTTCATATTTCAATGCACACTTTTCATTAAATGATATTCCATATATTTTAATAGTGAAATTCGAAATGATCGTAGAAATGCGTTTGTTTCATTGTTCTGCGATCATTCATTTCTTTTTCATTTCACTTAAATTCGGGTTTCTCTTAATCTATTTTTATGCATTTCTTTTTTTATTTACGTTCTTCTCTTAATATATCTCAAAAATATTTACGCTGGCGTGTGCATATGCAAACTCATACCGTCACGTATACTGAATAGATAAACATATTCATATTCATAAAAAAATTAAAACCAGACCATCACAGTAAGTAACTTGCATTCATTATTAGGTTTAAAAAATTATGCCGTCATGGAGAGGAAAAGAATCCAACACAGACATTCATGACCTGATCCAGTACATCATTGAGTAAATGCAAAGATGCGACAACAGCTAGAAAAATGCACAGCACCAGACCTACAGGTTTTCAGCCGAGTTATCTGAAGTAAAAGGAAATGGAACGCTTTACTCTAGAATAAAATGGAACGCCAAGTCTACGAATCGGCCCCACGTAGTGCTGAGGAGTCATTCGAAATAAACGAATTTTAGTTGACTTCAATACACTTGACCGGCTGCTATAAAGTTTCATCAAACCAGTTTTATTCACAAAGTATAGGTCAAAGCAGGGTATAGAAAATGTCATTTTCATAAAGCTCTTTCCTACTTCGTGACATTGAAGCCTGGACCACGAAGTTGCAAAAACAATCTTCCTAAGCATTCATTCTGTCATACTGTGCCGACACAGACCCACATACCCATACCAACGCATACACACACAAACAGAGTACTATATGTACCTCTATCTATGCGCATATATATATATATATATATATATATATATATATATATATATATATATATATACATACGTATACACACACACATACACACAAATACACACACTCTCTCTCTCTCACACACACACACACCCATACGCACACACACACACACACACACATATATATATATATACACAGTGAAAATGGAATGCTCCAACACTGCTATAGAGAAGCATCTTCACTCGATGGGAAAGGTTCATAAGTATAGAGCATGGTTTCCGCATGCTTAAATTGAGAACAACAAAAATCAACAAGCCACGGTCTCCGATGATTTGCTTGCTCAACTCATGGACACAAGCAACGATTTCTTCGTTGAATCGTTGCTCTCGACGAAAACTGGTACCTGTACATCAATATGAAGCAGCATAAGGAAAGGCTTAGCCCCGGTAATCAAGTGACACCGCACGTGAAACAGGGTCTTCATCCGCGTAAAATGATGTTGTGCGTATGGTGTGACTGGGAAGGGATTATCCATTACGAATTGCTTGAATGGAACGAAACGGTCAACGCGGAACTCTATATTCAGCAGATGGAACGTCTCAACACGGATATTCAAGAGAAAAGACCTAAATAGCAGCGTGAAGTTCTTCTGCTGCACGACAATTCCGGCCCTCATATCGCCAATATAACCAAGGAAGCCATTGAAAAACATGGCTGGGAAGTGCTGTCACACCCGCCCTAAACTCCTGATTTCCACCTCTCTCGGTCTCTTTCAAATGCTATGCGCGGAGATTCGTTTAATACTGATACAGAATTGAGAGCTTGGTTGGATGAATTTTTCAAGTCGAAAGCGGATGATTTCTACCAACGGGGTATTGAAAATCTTGTTGAACGTTGGGAAGAAGTAAAAAACAAGGGTGAATACATTATTGATTAATTAGTTGTCATTTTTCATTAAACCGTTTAAAAAGTTTAAATTAAAAAAAAAAACGGCGGGCACTTAGTTGCCACCCCAATATATATATATATATATATATATATATATATATATATATATATATATAAAATATATAGTTTTAGGGAAAATAACCAAGTTTCAAGAACTCATCGATGAAAATCCACTATCTATAAAACTCAATTTAGTTTTATTATTTTATAAATTGATTTTAATTGAGTTTTTACCTGTAATTTTGGATTTTGTCCCTAATATTATTATATATATATATATATATATAATGTATATGTATGTATATCCATATATAATCTTACATTTCAGAAAGATTATTGTGAAATAAGTATAAATGACGTATATATAATTTATAATGGTATACAAATCGGCATAATAAAATAAAGATATTCATTAAGAAAGCAGCTCATACAATTTCGGAAAACAATTCATTATGCCTATCATGAGCATATGAATTCTAACATATCGCTAATAGCTATCGCTTGGCCGCATGCAAACGACATTTGAAAAGTTAAAAGTTAATGCTTTTCCTGATAGTTTAAGTTATTTTACAAAGTTTCATGCAAATTAAATCTATTGTTTACAAAATTCGAACTAATTTAGTAAGAGAGAAAAAAACTCATTCTCTATTATAGATTGGAATAACTATAGTGTATGAAAATGCAAGTACACCACAGAAACATGTATGTATATCCATATACTACACATTATGCATTTATTAATGTAGAGTGAATGATTGTATATGTACGTGAGAGAGTCAAATTATCATATTAATATAAAGGAAGTATTTTCTAATTAGGATGTTATCAAGTCTGTTGTTGACATCCTAAATATCATTAGCAATAACAAAATAGCTAACATCATATTTAATATTCACATTCTAACAGTATATTTCGGTAAACCAATATGGTGATGTAATATATATTCGAAAATCTTACCTTAGTATAAATGTTTGCTTTCACTCACTTTCACACTCTCACTCTCTATATTTATGCATTATATATATATATATATATATATATATATATATACTCTTACATATATATATGTATATATATACATACATATATATATATATATATATATATATATATATATATATATATATATATATATATATATATATATATATATATATATATATACATATATATATGTATATATATATATATATATATATATATATATATATATATATATATATATATATATACTCATACATATATATATGTATATATATACATATATATATATATATATATATACATATATATATATATATATATATATATATATATATATATATATATATATATATATATATATATATATATACATATATAAATATATATATACATATATAATATATATGTATATATAGAAACAACCGTGCGTATGTATATGTACGCACACACGCTGTGAGTGTGTACGTCCCTGTCTCTCACGCAAACACACACACACGCTCACATTTCCTGATGACTGACTACCGAATTCTAGCAAAATCTCCTACCATACGTTGTAGTTGCGATGAGAACGCTTTTCGCCTGTCTTAACATCTGCCTGATTACCTGTTGACTGAGCGTCATACATGAAGGTATGATATGGTTGGGCTTGATATTTCTTCATTACTCAGCTATTCCAGTGTTTATTGTTTTTTGCCTACATGCTTTCGTTTAGCAAGCATCATAGTAATTCTCGATCTAAATATGTGAGCTTATCAGTGATAGACATCTAAAATTTATCCTGTGTTCGAAGTTTCATTTTTGTCTTAAATACATATACTTAGACTAGTAAATGTTTGAATATATTTATATTTTTCTTTTAATTACTTTAACTGAAATATTGTCTTTAAATGCTACATATGTACTGAGGCTTTACAATTTCTGCTACTGTAAAAAATGATGGAAAATTATATCTCCGAAATAAATCCCATAATTACTATTAATTTATGAGTTTCTTTGAATAACCGATTCACATAGCAGCAAATATCTTGTATCAACTTATTGTACTCATAATTTCGTAGCTTGATTAAAGGCATTCATCATATGAATGCTACTTGTTAGTCTCTGTAGTAAAGATAATAACCGAGAATTCTAAAATCAAATCTGACATTGTAGTTTGTCGTTCGTAAATAAATTTGATGTTTTTGCAGCATATAATGGGAGCAACGGTGAATAAATTCTGCTGATGAGAGAAAAAATCGGTAGGAGATAATATCAGCTCTCAAAGAATTTCAATAAACACTTGAAATTGCAGTAAGCAAAATCTTTCACACAGTACAATCTTAAGCCTCCTCAACAATTATTTTACAGTCGACAGGTCTGGATGCTGATTTCCGATCGAAAAACAAAGACAGCTTGATTGCTCATTAGTTCACCAAGGATGCTTGGCCATTGTGTTGCGAATCAGTCAATATGTCGATGAGTATTATTGATCATCAAACAAAACATCAATTGTTACAGGAAAAACAATCTTCACTGTTTATTTGTGGTTATTGATTGGCTGGTCCATGTCAATATTTCAGTCACTGTGAGTAGTAAATGTATTCACATTGATTCACTTGCTGAAGCTAAAATTTAGATGGCATTCATTGCTCAAAAACAACACAAATTTTACACAATACGCTAACACTGACAGATTGAAATTTTGATATTATCAAAAGAAATGTAATTGGTCTGGATGCTTGCAACAGAAAATATACAATATAGAGCAACAAATAATTAAATAACCCGTATGTGACCGATTTTTCTTTGGTAGAAATAGGTTAAGATTTCCTTCATATCTCACAATAATCCAGCTAGTCATAAATCGCTACATTGGGCAAGGCAGTTCTAATAGAAGATATGCCTTTCTAATAGGGTAATTTAAGAGTAAAAAACAAAATACTTACTGGAATTTAAGCACGAAAAGGCGCCCATGATAATTATTTACAAAATTATGCTTAAAAAACTGTGTAACACTTTATTATTATTGTTATATTATTGTAATTACTACGCATTTATATTCCAACAATATTAAGATGGAATCAGAAGGAAATTTGGTTTCTATATTACCCATGATTTACAAGAGCGAGGAGGCTTTTCCTTTCCAGTCCCTCATGTAGTCTCCTACCCATAGGTTTGCGGTCCTAAAATTAAGTTTAATTTATGAACGCTTCGCAGGACCTATCTTGGTGAACGTTCATTTTAGATGTTTCATATAGAATATAATAAATACAAATATCTTTAAGAAAGGTATGTTACCGTTACCCATTATTATCAGCATCAGAAAGATTAGCTTGTTCTATTGAATTACGGCTCTTAATGTCTTGAATTGAAATCCTACAGTGCTGAAATTCCCTTCCATCATCAAATACTGGGGAAAATCCAAACGAATATAACGATCCTCCTAATTTCATTATACTTAGCTACTGCGCTCGAAATCAATATTATCATTATGAATAAAAAAATAGTACTCATACACTTTCTCAAATCATTTTCTTATACATTTACTCACACCATTTTCAAACAATAATCATCTTAGCAATTAAGAACGTAAGTGTTTATTTCTAAATTTACTATATAATATAAACTAGAACACTGAATATTTCATTTCTTTCAGGAATGAATCATCAAATAGGCAAAACACATATATCGCAGAAATACAACGAGAAGTTCATTCCAAATTAGATAAAGCTTCAAAATATAATGATATTGCATCTGTGGTGCAAAATGTTTCTTATATTATTTCAAAGCAACTAATATTTAGAGGATCTGGAAAAAAGATATAAACAACATTATCATAATATTACTAGTAGTATTTTGCTGACCATGAAGTATGGTAAATTCGACAAAATCAGAAAATAATTGAGACATTGAGACTTAATTGAATAACAGTTCTCAAACACAACAAACTAAAACAGAATTTCCTGGGCTGTACCAAATCGTCTATCTACAATGATCATATTGTAATTTTTTCTCATGAGCAAATAAAAGCAAATTCGACGTAATGAAATAAAAGCCTCCTTTCCCTGAGAGTATTCTTCCTTGACTGTATACAAACAACAATCACTTCTAATTGTTTACCGACTTTGAAGAAATAAAATTCCATGTCAACAGAACTTAACTGAGAACGTTAAGTGATGTAATCAAATAACTGCTCATACGCCTGCAAATGGTATTCCCAAGATTATACCAATTCGCCTTTTCCTGAAATATTTTCGCTTCTTCTTTCATATCACATCGACTCCTCAGTACGTCGTTTTTGAGCGGTCCGGCTTATCCCACAAAGTTTTTGGGTAAATACAACAACGGTTACTTGTTACATTGTTTGGAAATATTTTTACAAAGCATTATCTTGTTGGCACGAAAACACGAATTAATAACTCGACACCCAAAATGTAATAGAACAAATACTGCTAAGTGATTATGACCGTAGCCTTCATAGCTTGAGACAGACCTGACACCGAAAAAAATGAAAAAACGCGAAAAGAGCGTAAAACATGAGTTTTGTAGGGAACCTTTCTGTGGTGGTCTTCTATCTCACATTTCGAAATGGGCATTACGATACTCAGTTTGACGAAAGCGTGGATTATACAAAATAATGGATTCGGTGATTTGATCTGTCATTTCAGGGACTATCTACGTAACATGTTTTGTTCTTTTAGGCTTAACATGATCAAGTACACTTGCTTTGTCAGCCACTACTGACTGCAGTAAGTGATTGGTTGTTCATTAACACGCTGAACGCTTGGAACAAATCTGCATCAGGGTTCATTGCAATTATCAATTTAATATAACATACGATATTAACAAGAGATTTCGTTCATTTCTACTATTCTGCATCTCTTATTTGGTTTCAACTAGGGCGGTAATAGGCAAAAAAGACTTGAACAATCTTTATAGTATTTACTTAATAGTATTTACTTAAACCACTCTAAACTTAAATTAACTGAAATCGCATACACCTTACACATATTGCATAGTCATAAAATTATATACCAGTTACATAGGAGGATTGGTTTCTTAGTTTATTACATTTTCCTCGGCAAAAGTCAGTGTAAGGCCCAGTTAAAAGAAATCGATGCTGAATAATACATAAATATTAAGCAGTTAGGATGCAACCAAAGCAATAATGTCTGCAAGCAATTGAAATAATGTAAATTTGTTTCTAATTAAATAGGTATTAAACAAACAATTATGAAGTTTAGTATTAACACTGCAACTCATTAATTTCATCAAGTTCATTTATCAGTGAAATCAAATCAGGATATTTGAAATATAATATATTTACTAAACGTTTAAAGTAAGATGTGCGCATCAAAATTCAAATGAACATAGTATATATTTCATTGCCAAAATTGTGGTTTTGTGTATAAACTTTGGAATCTCTAATACCAAGACTAAAATAGAAATAATTTGTGTAAAATGACTGAGGCAAATTAAACAAGGGTGCTTTCTGCATCTCTTTGTCTCTTTGTCTCTTTCTTTCTTTCTCTCTCTCTTCCCCCTTCTCTCTCTCTATCTCTCTCTCTCTTGTGTCTTGGCATATTCATGCTTTTGACAAATAATTGCTTGTTCCTCCTCCAGTTATTTCTGTCTCTGTCAGCATCATCCAAGTCTGTTTCGCTCTGCATGTTCAGTCTCTTCTTCATCCAGTCAAACATCATTCCCTACCTTTCTCACGCTCTGCTTCCAACCAGCTCAGTCTCCACGATGTAACGCTCAATTCCGTCATCCTCTCTGTGAAAATGGCCAACAATTCTTCACTGTCGCTATCTGATTGTATGAGTCAACTGTCTCTTCAATTCCATCTTCTTCAACACTTCCACATTCAACACTCTCTGTATCTAGTATATTGTAAGCATTTTGCAATAAAACCACATTTCTTCAGCTTTGGGTCTCTTCTCTATGACTTTGCTGATCATCCAAGACTCACATTCATACGTTAGTACCGAGCAGATGTAGCAATTCAATAGTCTTTTCTTGACTTCCATTTCAATTCTCTTTGCACAAAATATGCTTCTCATATCCATAAAAGTCTTCTTTGCTAATACATTTCTGTATTTGATGTCCTTATCTGACATTCCATCTGATGCTATCCAACTTCACAGACATATGAAACTCCTTCTGCTCTATCCTAGTTCCATTCACCATTAAGCGATATGATGGTACCTGTGCTTTCTTGGTACAGACCATTAAAAGGTTTTCTGGCACTTAATCTTTAATCGAAGCAGTCCACTCCCCTTAGACACGATATTAATCAATCCCTGAAGCTTCTCTTCTGTCTCCGCAAACAAAGCTGTATCGTCTGCGTAACTCAGATTGTTATAATTCCTTCCCCCCCCCCCCACACGTGTAGCTCTGTTCTGCAATTGCCTTGATCTTGCTTAGAGCTTTCTCTCTATACAGGTTGAATAAATCCGGTTTCTGCATATCCATAAAAAATACGATAATGTATGATTTATTTGATATAGGAAGTTGAACAACTTTGATCAAGAGGGACTTTCTAAGTAAATAGTTGCTAAATACACCCTATTATTAAGTTTAAAACCTGAAAACAAGATAGATAACTACAGTATGGACGGTAGTTGAGCGAAAATTCTATATAATATAAACAATGCAGTTTTGAGTGAATTTTGTCTGTAAACCTAGATGTTGAAAGCCACAGAAATTTCCTTACGCTTAACACCGATGCAAATACTCATGCTATCATTTCAATTATTTCTTTTCCTTGTTTCCAGATAATAAATATCTCTAGAGGAAATTTCCACTATGAAGTATTTAGATAATCTCACTTGATCTACCATTTTGCTACATGGCATATATGATATTATCATATTTGTTTAAACCATTTATATCTTATTGTAAGATGTTTTCTCAATTCAAACAATCTTTGATAATCATTGCTTGTATACAGTACGTAAAATAATAAGCAGATGCTAGGTAACTTTCATCGACCATATTAACTGGTCTATCATAGATTTATTTTCAGAGAAGAGATAGTACACAAAGGACATGAATCAATTTTTCTATTCTTTGCCATTAGTATAACTATGTCTGGCACGAATGTAAAGCAAAATAACCATCTAAATAAGATTGCAAAACACGAAGAGACAAACCAAGTAATGAGCTACAGTTCGAAAACAAAATGTATCTAGGTTAAAAAAAAAACATGTATTGTTTGTGTACCTGATCATCAGCAATTTAGAACTACCTATCTTACAACATATGTATGTATGTATGTGTGTGAGTGCGTGTATGCGTGTGGCTTTGAGTAAAAGAAAGTACATGGAAATTATTTAATTATGATTTTATTCAACGTATTACTCTTTCAGATTCACACACTCATTGCAGCGGTCCTTCAGTTTTTTTTTTAAGCCCTGTAAAAGTACATGGAAGGTTGAGTTCCAACCAGGCCGTTTGCAACACACTTAAAACTAGGACCTTTCCAGTATCCCCTCGTATGTACGTCTTACTTAATATGGATAAACGTTTACAAAACCAAAATATTGAAGTACTCATCTTGAGAAGGCAAGTCGTACACAGGTGTATAATTCTCAAAATCACATAAATATCAGTAGCGAACAAAAATTGTGCAGCGGCGGTGGTGGAATTGCTATATCCCACTTTTTTCTACATATTTGCGCGTTTACGGTGGCAGGTATCCATTATCATTGGCATGTGTAGACAAATTTCATCCCCCTAATATATAAATAGTAATTAATACGTCACTGGTGTCGCAAACAGCTGTGAGTTTGAGTAAAACCACGGTATTTGATTAATTAATATATATATATATATATATATATATATATATAAACGCACACACGCACACGCGCTAACGCACACGCGCACACGCACACGCACATACACACACACGCACACACACACACACACACACATACATATATATATATAAATATATATACAGTATGAAAGTCACAATAATGCGTTATTCTTCTTGAGAAGGCATCTCGTATAGACATTTAGTGCTAATTGCTCTGCATAGAATCTCTCTTCTGACAACAATTCTCTGCACAGCACCTGGATACACGACTTCTTTTTTAATGTTACAAGAAAGAATTATTTTAAGACTGTGCATCATTAAACAGAGACGGATCTATGTCAATACAAAATACTAAGATACACAATACAATGTTTCCCCCCATGTATGCCCTGAATACTTAGATATGATCAAACTTATTTCCTAAGCGAAACTCATGTCTCTAATTCAGATAGCATATTAAGAAGCATGACTTTCATTGTAACATTCCTTTTTCTTATAAGGCGAGAGAGCTATTTGAGAGAGCTTTGACAATTATTTTTGTCATAAATAGTTTAGCCGAATCTATCGCTCCTTTTTAAACCTAATCAATCTGGTTTATGAGCACCTTTAGCTGAGATTTGATCTGGTATCAGGTTTATGGAATAATGACAGGAAATGACCTTCTACTTCTAACTCATATGTTTCAGTTAAAAATTCCATAGATACACCCTTGCCTGTTCATACACATGCCGTGGGCTGCAGTCAAGTATCTTAGTTTTATACTAATTCAAATGAAGAAATGAACTCACACCTCTGCAAGCTATCAAAAATGCGACTTCTTAGTTAAGTGAACATTGGTTGAATTGCATTCCATCGAGTGTTTTAACGTAATATCATATGAGTCACAGTAACGACTATGTGAAAGGTAATTCAGATATTTAGAGCGTGTGCGTTTCATATACATCACACTGCTGGTGAAAAGATTGATAGGATATGAACCGCTAAACTTTTACTGTTAGTTGGACACCTTGTTGACTTCAGCAACTTCTTACACTCTGTTTCATAGTACATTATGAGTGGAGAATATAATGCATTAGTTCAAATGGCATTTGCTAAGGAAGTTTTATTTACTTGCAATACAAGTAATGGGACTGCTCAATAGCCATTAATCTATAAAGATAGAGAGGAAGAAAGGAGATTCAGTCTGTTGATTGCTCTTACCTCAGCTTTCAGTGTTATTCATGTTACTTTGCATAATTTTCTTCTGCTGCTGAGAAAAAAAATGTAGTGTACTACTACAAAGGTCTGAGTAGTGTTACTTAATGCTATTGTATTTTATAGCCTAAATTATAGCTTCATAGGAAAACAACAAAAATAAAAAATTAAATAAAATCATGGAAATGGTAACTAAACATTGCTGTGATGGAATATTCAGAAGCAGGAAGTAAAACTATTAGGAAAACAACCAGCATGTAATTATCTGCTTTAATGCAGCTTCACTCACCACTTGACTTTTCTGAAACACACATCCTTCAGCATTGAATCGGCTTCGTTCATGTATATTTATGGGTCATTAATTTCATGTTAACTGATGCTGAAATATTAAACAGATACAAAATTTATTTTGAAATCTAATCTAATTAGCTATGAAAATTTATTGATATTCCTAAACCTATAAAATTAATAGTCATTAAGTATTAAAATGAATAATACAGAAACAAAAAAATATATTTATTTTGTCCTCCGCTTTTGTTCTACTTATTTAATTTTGTTTAAGACATTGGTTGTGCTGTTGTCTCAACATGTCAACATTTATCTTGGTTTTGTGAAACAACGAGTAATATTTTGAAATGATTTAGTGAATGCATTTTTAATATGAAAACATATTTAATAAACGAAAGGGTTCCCAGACCACATCATTGTCGTTTTTACACTCTTTTTTCGTTCTTTAGTTTCTTTATATTTATATTCACGAAAATTACAAATAACTGCACCTAAACTTTATTCAAATTCCATATGGATAGAGATTTGATGGTATGTAAAGGATGTTCAATCTGGCAATACCTTGAGCAATTTAATGAATAAATTGCATATGTATAAAAATATGTTGATTGTAGCTGAATAGGAAATTTAGCTTAAAGCTTGAATCTAATGTAGGAAGCTGTTCAGCAAGGAAATTAGGATTCATTTTATGATTCCTGTATAGATATATACAGGTATGATTCCTGAATAGATATAGAATAAGCAACAGACAATAACTTTGGTAAATATCCTACAGCAAGTTAGTGGAGATGTTTCTTATATGAAAAACAGTGCTTAGAAAAGAAACCATATACTCGTTTACACTTTTGACAAAAAAAAACACATTACGGAAAGTGTTGATTTGATAGCTTCTTAAGGAATGTTCAATATTGTCGTAGTTTCACCAAATTTGGGATTTATTTATTTTTTTGTTTTTGTAGACCATGTATCTTCCTATATTTAAAACTACTATTCCCACAGATGTTCTAAAAAGTTTTATGCATGACATTTGACGTGTTAGAAATATGTATACAATTCGGTCCAAATACAAATGAAATATTTCCCTTTTCTAGAAAGCGATATGCATTACATAACATCGATCCAGATATAGAATAAAAAGCATTAGATAATCATAATTGAAATGTAATGCACCTGAATAATTTGTTCTCATTTAGAAATTCACAATAACTCATTGCATGTTATATTCGGCACTCAAAGTTTATGAATGTCTGAGTAGATAGATATGACACAGCACAAAAAGAAAATGTTATAGCTGTTAATTACAGCATTTTTTTGTTGGAATTTAAATTCTCTCAAGACCTAATTTTCCATTAATATATTCCAAACACAAGAATTCTAGCTCCCTATATGATATGGAAACCAACTAAACTGACTATTCCATTCCACCTCATTATCAGAGAGTATCTATCGCCATGATTGCTTAAACCATGTATAGAATGCCGTGGTTGATTATATCACTGGTATTAAAACAAGACAGTGCCTTTTATTATTTTTTATTTTACGAATAACCATTAATAAAATATAATCACCGATTGATTTTGAATGATTTTAGTGGAAGGAAAAATTTCACAACTGTTGGTAATAAAAGACCAAATATGATATCGAATTGTGAAGTGGAAATATAATGTCGAAGTAACTGTTATTAGAAGAACATCAACAACTAAGAGATTCAAACTGCTGACACTTTGGTTTGGTACCTATCATCATATCGACACAATCAACTATGAAGATACAATTACACTCCAAAATTTGACTTTTCCGTCAAAAACTTCGTATTTCTATGTATATTGAATGAATAAAGGATTTGTGAGCTAAACATGTAGCAGGAAAATATTTAGTACATTATACATACACACATACACTCATTCATACATCTGCATATGCATATATTCAGATATATTTTATGTGAGATATTCTACCTGTGTGTTTGTGCGGTGTCTATCTATCTATTTATATATCTATCCATCACTATATGTATGTATATAAAGTGAAACGGATATATCATATGCGATGTTACAAAATTACACATGTATACGTGTACACACACATATATACCTATGAATACATACACACACACACACGCACACACACACACACACACACACACACACACACACACACACACACACGCATATATATATATATATATATATATATATATATATATATATATATATATACATATATGTACCTATGAATACATAAACATAGACATATATATGTATGCTACGTAGTATACTGTTATATTTTGTATATATGTAAGTCTATGTATGAGTGTATGTTTGTGAATGCGTGTCTATATATCTGCACTCCTTTATGCATGTTTGAGAATGTATATGAGCGTATTCATAATTTATCCAGTAATGCAGATCCCTTGTGATCTTTTTTTTTTTTTTTTTTGAGAACTATTTAATTTCAGTCATATCGCTTCTATTCATAGTGTTCTTAAGAATTTATTATTAGTATCATCATCATCATCAACATCATCATCATCATCATCATTATAATAATAATAATAATAATAATAATAATAATAATAATAATAATTATTATTATTATTATTATTATTATTATTATTATTATTATTGAAGTTGTTATATCATATTGTTGCTATTATTATTGTTATTATTGTTATTATCTAATAAAAAAACATTTATGAACACCGCATATAGAAATATTTGAATATAATTTTCCACCAGCAAAAATCCTTTCTCCTTTAAGCAATGCCAACTCAAAAGAATTGTTGACATTTGGACATTATTTATAAATAGAATGGGTAAAAAGTAATGCATAATTAATCAATATGATGAAATAAAATATACATGCCTCACACAACTTCACTACTTCTGATACTGCATTGCTAAATAGGGATCTGATAAACACGTAAAGAGAAATATCGAAAACCAATATTAATAAAAAAAATTAAAACTTAAAACGAGATATAGAAAGCTCTAGCAATTTCTGCTTGAATAGAAATTGAATCCCAGGGTGGACAAAAAAAAATGAAATATTAATTGTGATACCGACAGGGTTTATAAAGCTTAACCTAAAGTTTAAAAAAAATTTAGCTAGCTATCAACCTAATGTTTGGCTTAGCAATAATTAAACATACGTGTATGTGTATGAAATATCCTTTTCATGTGAAAGGTTTAAAATAGTAAGTGTACTTGTAATAAATATAGTGATTTCTAACTCTCTACTTCGATTTTTGGTAATTCGTGTTTATGTCAATAGCTGAAGTGTTTGACAATATTGAATTTATCCCACCTCACCAAACCTCGATCACCAAAAATTTTAATATAAATAACAAAAAAACATTGTTGTTTTCCTTTAACATCCTTTTCTTTTATATTGGGAACTTCTACAGAAATATGCCCAAACATGTTGTACGCATTTTTTGATGTAAAGAAATCTATCCCTTCCCACCATAATCACCATTATATATTTGCCCACCAACCACTTCTAATCTTCCATTAGATTTTGACTTTTTCTTCTTTTATCTCATGTTTTTCCTTTACTTTTATTAATTTCATGTTTGAAGTACTTAACTACAATTTCCTCCCTCAATTCTATATGTTCCCTTTGAATGTTTTGGAATTGAATTTCATCATAATCACGGTAACGACAACCACCGCCATCATAGATATCACCACCACCATAGCGACCGCTGCCATCGTCATCATCATCAACATTGTTATTTTAATATTTATTCGGCTATCTTATCTTTTCACACAATTCGATCCACAGAATGTTGATAACAGGCACTTCATTGTTGCTATAAAAATTACAATGACAATAAATTATGTTGAATTAAATTTAATTACTTTATTTCCAACACCGCAACCACCAACACCAGTACTTCTCCCATCACCTTTGTCATGAGTAATCGCCCCACCACTTCAGCAACATCCTGATCAATCCTATGATGATGATCAATATGGCGATGCCCTCGTCATCCTCCTCATTATCATTATCATCTTTAGGATATTCAACATTACTCGTTCTCATCATGGTTTCCCTATCAACCTTAAAATAATCATATCTATCGGAATAAACACCTCCAAAAGGAGCACTATCATCAACGGAAGCATTATCATTGTTGTATTCTTGTTATTATCATTTCAATCGCCAGTAACGCAAACTTCCCCTCCTCATCAGCATCACCATCATTTTTCCATCATTAAAGTTATCATCATCTTAACTATCATCTATATTTTAATTTAAATAACATTAGTGATGATAAATACCCTTATCAGAAATATGATTTTCATCGTCATCAATAACTTTCTCCGTTATCCATTGACATTATCAATATCAATATTAATACCATCATCAACACTATTTATTTCTCACCAACGTCGATAATACAGCTACAATAACAAGAATAAAAAAGAAAACGGCCAGGAAAATCGTCAGTACTGATAACTATGTCTTATCATCTTCATTGAAATTGGCGTATTGTCAGAATCATTGCAGAACCGGATAAACTGCCTCGTACTTATTGGCTTCAGCTC
Source organism: Octopus bimaculoides (assembly GCF_046866305.1). Lineage (NCBI taxonomy): Eukaryota > Metazoa > Mollusca > Cephalopoda > Octopoda > Octopodidae > Octopus > Octopus bimaculoides. Next base: position 71,680,942 of record NC_142931.1, on the reverse strand, counting down.
CTTGTGCTTTGAGTTCAAACTCTGAAAGTGTCAACGATGGACTGGTAAAACATCGGACCAAATGCATTGTCATGTTAGTTCGGAACACAAATAACCAACTTCGAGAAATATGTCGGAGAAATTGAAATTGACATGAGGAAGAGCTTGGCTCCAAAGCTGCTCTGTTGAGGACAACTACAAATTTAATATTGGTAACTGGGTGTATCTTCCATAAAACTTCACGCCTAAGTATCTAGAGTTATAATTTAGCTAGAGAGACCCTGTTAGTCCATTGACAATCGGATGCTATCTACTCCCACAGGATTAATCAGAGCAAGTAATATTGAGAGCTCTGAGAAGTAAAATGTGCTGCTGCTGCTACTACTACTACTACCACTACTACTAATAGTAATAATAATATTGATAATAGTAATAACAGTAATAATAATAATAATAATCCCTTCTATTATAGGCACAAGGCCTGAAATTTGAGGGGAGGGGCTAGTCGATTACATCCACCCCAATGCGTAACTGGTACTTAATTTATCAACTCCGAAATGATGAAAGGCAAATCGACCTTGGTAGAATTTGAACTCAGTACGTAGTTACGAGTGAAATACTGCAAGGCATTTCGTCCAGCGTGCTAACGATTCTGCTAGCTCGCCGCTTTAATAATAATAATAATAATAATAATAATAATAATAATAATAATAATAATAATAATAATAATAATAACAACAACAATAATAATAATAATACTAATAATAATAATGTTAATAATAATAATAATAATGGTTAATGGCCTCTGGCTTGAAATCAGAAACAGAGGGGTTTATCATAGCAGCCCAAGATCAATGCCTACCTACAAAGAACTACCAGGCCAACATATTAAAGAGCGGCAGCTCCCCATTATGTCGTATATGCCAACAACAAAATGAGACCATCGATCATGTTGTCTCCATGTGCAGTCTGCTTGCGCCTACAGAGTATCTCAACGGGCATGGTAGAGCTGCACAATATATTCACTGGGTAATATGCAAAAACCTGGACTTGCCCCATGATAAAAACTGGTGGGAACACAAACCACCTCCAGTACTTGAAAATGATCACATTGCACTCCTCTGGAACTTCACCATTCAAACTGACAGAAAGATAGACGCAAATAGGCCAGACATCATACTGAAAGACTTCAGACAAAAATCATGCCTCCTCGTTGATATGACTGTCCCAATCGATATAAACGTATCTGTCAAGACCTACCAAAAACTGAGCAAATATAAAGATCTTGAAATAGAAATTAGCAAAATGTGGAATCTGAAGACGAAAGCAATACCTATTGTCATAAGTGCCTGGGAATGACAGCGAAACGGGCTGATTACTACCTAGCTCAGATACCAGGAAACCCCAAAATGGCTGAAGTTCAAAAGATAGTGCTCATGGGAACTGCCCATATCCTACGTAAAATACTGTCTATGTGATCTCAAATTTTAAAGCAAACACATAATTTTCTTATGGTTTCTTAAACATTCACTTGAACAAAACTGTACAAATCCAAATATATGGTTCCCTAGGCATAACACCTACATGAACTTCTAACTTGTTGTCTTTTGAGGTTTCTGGGTAAAACTTAGATCCAACTTGTACAAATGCAAAACAAAAGTCAAACATAAAATAATAATAATAATTATAATAATAATAATAATAATAATAATAATAATAATAATAATAATGATAATGAAAATAATAATAATAATAATAATAATAATAATAATAATAATAATAATAATAATAATAATAAGAAGAAGAAGAAGAAGAAGAAGAAGAAGAAGAAGAATAACAATAATGATGATAATGATAATAATAATAATAGTAATAATAATAATAATAATAATAATAATAATAATAATAATAAGATGGACGACAAACAATAAATCATATTATCTCTGGCTGCCCAGTCCTGGCTAAGAAGGAATATATTCACAGACACGACAGAGCTGGGACCTATATACACTGGAAGCTATGCCAACACTATGGAATAACAACGGAAAAAAGATGGTATAAACACACGCCAGAAAAGGTCACAGAAAACGAGAAAGCAACCATACTCTGGGATATGCCAATACACACAGATAGAGAAATTAAGGCAAATAGACCAGATATAGTTGTCAAAGATCATGAAGAAAAAAAATGCTTTCTAATTGATGTATCAATACCAGCAGATGACAACGTTTCTCTAAAAGAAATGGAAAAACTTTCAAAATACAAAGACCTGGAAATAGAGATAACTCGAATGTGGAGTCTAAAAACAGAAACAATTCCTATCATAGTAGGTGCCTTAAGTATAATAAAAAAAATATTCAAATACATAACAAAAACACCAGGACTTACAAATATATATAACATATAGAAAATTGCACTACTGGGTACTGCACACATTCTACGCAAAACACTTTCAATACAGTAAACATAAGAGCACCACAGCAAACCACAGCACATACCAAAGGCGCACAGAGCTGCGCTCGGTAGTGAAGTGAAAGCACGTTATAAAAATAAAACTACTGAACAATAATAATAATAATAATAATAATAATAATAATAATAATGAAGAAATAAATTAAGGCCAGTATACCAGATATAATTGTCAGAGGAAGAAAAAATGTTTTCTAATTGATGTATCAATACCAACAGACGACAACGTTTCTCTATAAGAAATGGAGAAACTTTCAAAATAAAAAGACCTGGAAATAGAGGCAATTCAAACGTGGAGACAAAAACTAGAAACGATTCCTATAATAGTGGGAGAAATAGGTATGATAAAAAATGTTAAGACAAAACCAAAACATAAACACTAGTACTAAAAAATATATATAACGTACAGTAAATAGCACTACTAGGCACCGCCCACATCCTACGTAAAACCCTTTCAATACAGTAACTATAAGAGCATCACAACAAAGTACACCCAAGACACGCAAAGCTGCACTCGGTGGTGCTGTGAAAGCACGTTATATAAATAAGTCTACAGAATACTGCTACTACTCCTACTACTACTACTACTACTACTACTACTACTACTACTACTACTGATGCTGCTGCTGCTACTACTACATCTACCTGTTGTTGCCTTCTCAGACAGGTAGTCATTATACTTGGCTTCGTGTATTTTCCCCCGTGCCATGTTGATGGCATGCACCACTTTCACACTCAATATTAATAATAATAATAATAATGATAATAATAATAATAATAATAATAATAATAATTATAATAATAATAATAACTGATTGTATAACTCAAAAAAATTCGATATTGCAAGGATTTCGAACATGGAGATGTGTGCGGTTTTCTTACAGAATTTTTCCTGGACTATGGCGATAGCTAGCGAGTTGGAACGTGGAAAGTGTTCAACAGTATACCTTGATGATCAACTACAATCAGAGAAATGGTGTCTTGCGAAAGCAGTGAACAGCCGTGGAATTACGGCAAGCGATGGCACGGTATAAAAATCTGGTTTCGATGGTCAATCTGAGAAGTTTGCTAATGCATGGTAGATTGGCTGGAGACCTCTTGGCAGATATTTATCGCAAGTAGTAGCAGAAGCGATGAATCCCTCGTGTGTTATGAGTTGAGGAGAAAAAGTGCAGCTGAAAAAAACGTTTAAAGAAAGGAATACTTTTCGGCATATAACTGTGTTGTGCAGATTTTAATATTTTGCTCAAACAGATTGGGAACTGTCCTCGATGGTCTGATTGGGGTTCCAATCGTCTGAAAGAGTACAGTATTAAGTCTTCTTTCTGATCTTCAAATTCTGATTTCTTTATTGCCCACAAGGGGCTAAAAATAAAGGTGACAAACAAGGACAAATTGATTAAGTCGATTGCATCGACTCCAGTGCGTAACTGGTACATAATTTATCGACTCCGAAAGGATGAAAAGTAAAGTCGACCTCGGCGGAATTTGAACTCAGAACGTAGCGGCAGACGAAATACCGCTAAGCATTTCGCCCGGCCTGCTAACGTTTCTTATTTCTTTATTGCCCACAAGGGGCTAAACATAGAGGGGACAAACAATGACAGCCAAATGGATTAAGTCGATGACATCGACTCCAGTGCATAACTGGTACTTTATTTATCGACCCCGAAAGGATGAAATGCAAAGTCGACCTCGGCGGAATTTGAACTCAGAACGTAACGGCAGATGAAATACCGCTAAGCATTTCGCCCGGCATGCTAAGGTTTCTACCAGCTCGCCGCCTTGTGATCTTTAAATTTTGCCGTGATCCCCTTTGCTGTCCTTTCTTTGGAATCGACATATTTCTGAAGTACTGGGATCCATTGTACCAGTTAGCCGTACTCTCTCAGAAGGTGTGTACTTGTGCCTAAATCAGAAACAAAAGGCAAAGAAATGAGAGTATCGGTAGGGTGTGAGAAGAAATTCCTTCCAGTATTTATTGCAGTGCATTACGTTTTGTGTTCAAACCACGCCGTTGACAGAATTCGATAGAGTAAGGATATAATCACGTGACTAAATGCAGCCGGGCATTTCATATGGAAACATTGAATTTTGCTTTTGGCAGAAACATATGTTTTAGTGCGGTCACATTCGCTAAAATCATAACCGCTGTAATAACATTTACTTCTTCAAATGCATGCATTGAAAAAATAAGATTAAGTTAGTAGCAGCTCGGTTTTGAACTCATGTTAGAAAATGTGTTGTAATGAAATAAAATAAAATACAAAGAAACAACTCCGATTTTCTACATCCCTGTTCAAATCTTCTCTGTAAATATATTAAATATAGCTTAGTAACATTTCAGGTATTAATTTTAAAATATGTCTCTATTTTTTTTTCGCATTGAAGGTTTGATTTTATACTTTATATCTTCTTATTTAATTGAATGTCAAATTAATTGAATTTCTATTTCAATTTTGCTTTCTATTTTCTTTCTGTGGTGTTTTGCTTTTTACTTTTTGATTCTGTATTGCTGTCTTATTTAAATATCTATTCTGCAATCTTATCTATTTCCAAGCCTCCATGCAACAAGATCCTAGTAATAACATGCTTTTGTATATTCAACAATCATTCATTGTTTTATTTGAGAAATACGGGGAAAAACCACTTTTTAAATGGGAATATAGCTTAAAAGAAATAAAATAAACAAAGATTATAAAGATTTAAATACATAAATAAAGGAACAAAGTAATTATGAGGCGCTTTAACTATAAACTTCATATTGAAGCGTTATTCTTTATTATTTATATGTTTTGCGGAGGTTAATGAATGATACGTCAATTTATAATTACCACAAGAATAATCGGAGAATTTATTTCACAATGGCTGGATGGGAAAATATTTCTCTGATGTGTGCATTCTGCAGAATTTATGTTTGCAGTTGATTTGGCAATTACTGGAATAATTTAGTGAATAATCTTTACCTTTCGGAACTGAAGTGAGTGAAGCAAGAATCAAAATTGATTTTCCAATTAGATTAAGCAAATACAATGCATTTAAATTTGAAAATCTTTTATTGAAGTGACAGCAACATGACCAAGTAGCCTTGCAGTAAATTATATTTTGATATTTCACATTCTCTCTAACACACTCATGCACTCACACTATCCCCACACCCAAATCTCTACCGCACCTTTCTCTTTTACTTTGCTTATTCCTTTCTCTCTCTCATTCTCTCTCTTTCTCTTTCACAGCATTTCCTACTGTTGATTTTTTTATTCACCAGTTATTTTAATTCGTTAAACCTGTTTGTGTTATTTAATTTCAGTAACTTTTGTTTTCTTTTTTTACCGCAACTTATTATATTTACAAAATTCTTCTTTCATTTATTTATTCACCACTATTATTTCGTTTTGTGCCTTTTATTGAATTTTTTCATTATAGCAAAAACCATAATTCTTTGATGATAGCACCAAAATAAAAAGCGAAAAGCGCAATATTAATAAAACAATCTATATTAAAACATATTGACAGAGTAAGATGCTTTCTTAATGGTTTTAAATTAATTTTTCTTTAAGTATATGTCAGTGCTGCAATACCACTAAATATTCTTATGAAGCTAACCTGAAGATTAGATATATGTTAGCCAAGAAACTTAGATAATCCCTACGATATAAAAATCGTACGTTCATGAAAGCTGATCTGATATTGCAACATAGAGGAAGAACTACAAATCACTGTCTGTATATCTGTCTTTTTTAATTTACTTTCCTTCCATCCATTTTTATCTTTGAATCTTTCCATAAATAGATCTTTCTTGATTTCGATGATCCATATTAGAGATGCGTGATTTTTCTGTAATACGAATCATCGACAATGGGCTTCCTGAATACCAATCATTAAACTTCAATTTCATGTCAATCACCGATGCAAAGCAGATAACTGAAGAGAAGGAAATAATATCACGCTGTTAACTATTCCCATCAGTTGCTATCCGGTGATCGGCTTATTGATTTGACAGTCGCTGCTGTTTGGAAATTGGAATTAAAAAAAACAACTTCTTTTGGACTGGCTGGATTTTGCACAATATTTATGTGTTTGTCATACGAGATGATTATGACTTTGACAATCTTCTTTGGATAACCATAGTTCAGGAGGTGTAACATAGTTCTTCGGTTTATACTACTGAATTCATTGGAAATTCGGCAAATACGACAGCGTTTGCTAGGAGATATTGAGTTAATTTATGATATGCCTAAGGGCGAGTATCTGTAATAGTGTTATGTTTATATGGAACGCGCTTCCGTTCCCTCGTTAGATAAACTCTATATCGAAACAAATTTTAATACAAAACATAGATCTGCAGAGTGCTTTTATTTACAAATTAGAAGTAAAAGTGTATTTTGATTGTTATTTTGAGGCAGTCAACGAACAACGAAGTCTTTGAAAACTCTGTTGGTTTCATTGCTTGCTTAAAAGAGTTCCATCGTGTTATTTCATTTCTTAAGATTTTAAGATATTGGTTCGTGTAGACATCGGTCGTTTTTTGTATCTCTGACGTTGAGGGCATTAACGAGTTCGTCCTCACTGCTTGCCAGTCAGTATCGGCATGTATTTCAAAGCAAATAACTGTGTTTAAAGTAAATAAATTGGGATGAAGTCCACGCGTTAATTTGTAGGACTTAAAATGAACCTCATGAAAACAAAATACAAGCGGTCTCAAAATGTAGCACAAGGCCGAATAAATAAAAAATGTGATCTATACATCGCCGAAGTCTTTTCTATTATGTAATTCTCTAATTCAGTTGTGTATTTAAGAAATGAGGAATTATTTACATTATTTACAATTGACGGATATTTTTCGATGTTGTTGTTGTTATTATTTTTAATATCATTATTTTTGTTATTATTATTCAGGTCACTGCTTGGAATCGAACTTGGAATGTTGGGGTTAGTAGCCCGCGCTCTAAACAACTTTGCCATATTCCCGTGGCCATTTGTCACCGTCAATAACCACTGTGAAGTCCGGCACTGATGGAAATTCCAAAGCATACTTAAAGCTTTTTGCGTAAGAGTTATTCATCTGCAACATTTCCTGGAGTTGAGGAATTACTTCAAAACTTGTGCCGGGGAGATAGCTCTTCGGCGTGCTGCCTGTGTTTCGTAGTTACAGACAAAGTACCCCTGGAGGAACTGCGGTGTTTTGTTGGCAGCGGGTAGAAGAGGCCCAATTCTGTGGTAAATCTGCCCCTGAATTTTAAATGTAGTCACCAAATGATGTAATCTGAAAGGCGCAGTTATACTTTCTCATGTTGCTCCGGAAGTGCCGGCATTCGTCGTCTGCGCCTGTTAAAAGATACTGCAATGGCTCAGGTGGGTCGTCCAAAATGGGAAGGAGGACTTTTCCATTCGTACAGCACATGCCAGATGGTAATCCAGGCGTTGCATTGCAGAAGGGGCAAACATTTAGCATAGAGGAAACCACCAAATCGGGGTGTTGGGCGTAATCACAATCATGCTTATACTCGAACGCTTCCCTTAACCATCGTGCACTGCACGGAACACATAGACCCTGCTGGATGTTTCGTCGGGTGCCAGAAGCTGCATGGCGGCTGTGTCGTTTCTCATCGGCTTCGGCATTGCAAACAGCAGCTGCAGAGGATGCGTTGCTGGACCGTCGTTGACCATGTTGGTGCACGTTGCTGTTCAGTTTCGGCAGCTCGTGTGGAAGCTCTTGACGCCGTATCGCGTGACCGCCGATTGGAACGCTGTTCTGGTGTTTCAACTGCTCGGGTAGACGCTGTTGAGACTGCATTGCTGGACCGTCGTTGAGAACGTTGCGGTACAGGTTCGCTAGCTCGTGTGAAAGCCCTTGATTCCGCATTACGTGACCGACGCTGGGAACGCTGTTCTGGTGTTTCATCTACTCGGGTAGACGTTGTTGAGGTTGCGTTGCTGCACCTTCGTTGAGCACATTGATGTTCAGTTTCGGCAGCTCATGTGGAGCCCTTGACGTCACATCATGTGACCGCCGCTGTGAATGCTATTCTGGTGTTTCGGCTGCTCGGGTAGATGGTATTGAGACTGCTTTGCTGGACCGTCGTTGAGCACGTTGAAGTTTAGGTTCGGTAGCTCGTGTGGAAGCCCTTGATGCCGCATTACGTGACCGACGCTGGGAACACTCTTCTGGGGTTTCAGCAGCTCCAGCAGACGCTGTTGAGGCTGCGTTGCTCATTAGGGTGAGTAAGGCTGCAAAAAGTGATGATGCGCGCCTTGTTGTCTCTACCCCCTAAGTAACACCATACACAGCAACTAAGGCGGGGGTATGGTTAAGGGAGAAGCTATTGCAAGCAGTAATAGGACTTCAGAAGGTTTGACGTGATTTTGTACAACGAACTACCGCTATGGCCCTCGATTAAGAACGCCTATTGCTCAAATGGAATTATCATTGGAACTTGCAAAAAGTATGGAACACGGGTTCTTTTGCTGTCTTTCTTCAAAATAAAAAGTCTAACGATGTAATGATTACACGTTCAGCTTTTTAAGATAGCATTACATTGAACCCTGGCAAAGAAAGGATAAGTGCTTCATTTATTGAGCAAAAAAATGTGTCAAAAGGATAGCTAGAGGTACAAAACGTGTTGGTGCATGAGCCTTTATGCTCTCTCCCCACAAAATAACACATTAACTTGTAAAACTGAGCAATTAAGGCATGAACAAAAGTTCAGCAGCACATGTGTTCATAAGGTCAATTTATGATTCTGCCCCCGATTATGCGTGTAGGTCACAGGGGTGATTTATTCGCCATGACCTAGCTCTGACCTTAACGAGTATGTGCATAAAATTTGAGGTCTATCGGACATTGAATGTGGATTTCTATAAAAAACATAAATGTCTACACACACACTGACACACTGACACACAGACACACAGACACACTGACACACAGACACACATACATACACACACACAAACTCAATTTTATAAACATAGGTATTTACAGGGTTCCAAAATATTTATTTATTTATTTTACAGTAGACGTAGAACATGATCCCAGCCTAAACGCGCAAAGACCTTCCCGTAGCCAGCTTCATTGCTACCAAATTTCCTCCTACTATTCCGCCTCTCCTTTTCTTTGCTTTAACGACTTTAGACATTTACCCCCTACCATATATCATTTCTTCACGCATGCTTTCCTTTTTTTCTCTCACTCTACCTTCCCACCCATTTTCTGGCAAATCTCTGCGTGTTAATATGGAGTCCCTTGACGACAATGTAACCTTCATTTCATTAAGGGGTCTTTAGCCTGATGAATTGCTAGCGCAGTACTCCTCGTTCAGTAATCACTGCCTACCCCAAAAACCTTAGACTAAGAAAATTAAGACTAGCAGCCTACTACTTAAAAGCTTTCCTTCTCTAACACACATTTTCAATTTCTTCCAAATTCTTCAAATCAACTACTTCACACTTCCCGCTTTGCCTCTTCACTCTCCCCACTTTCAAAGGTACATAACACTACCCACTCCTTTGAAAACTCACCAATCTACTTCTAGCCTTCCCTATTCATACCTTCTATTCAATTTCATACACCACTCCATATCATAACACCACCCCCAATGCCAGCCCAATTCCTTTGTCTCAATATCAACTACTAATCTGACAATCTACTCACCCCCACTCTATCCCACCTCCCTCTCAAACAATGATCATTTACATGCATGCATTGTATTCATTAATATTGAAAGTATTGAGAGCAGCGATTCTTTCTATCTCAATTAAACAGCGAAATCGATATTTTATTTTTCTAATAATTTGTATATCACATCGAAATATATATTGAATTGTTTTCTTTTTTTATGATTTAATCCCTGATTTACATTGATTGAGAATTTGTATAAGCAAATGCTTTCCAGTTGTAACTAGAAACTTCTTTTGTAGGACATTACATACTGAGAAAGGTACATTTTCCATAAAGCCTTCTATCTTTTATATGACATTGTAATTGGTTCATATGGAAGCGGGGAACTTGACCTTCTGTCTTTTGTCCTGATAATGACTTTTATAGGGCTTCATTTATTGGCTCATCCCATGAATAATCCTTTTAATCGCAGGCAGAAGTGCCTGCAATTTTATGGAGTGATTAGTCGATTTCTTCGACCACAGTGCTCAACTGGTACATATTTCATCGATCTTGAATGATGAAAGGTAAAGTCAACCTCAGCAGTATTTGAACTTAGAACGGACGAAATATCGCTAAGCATTTTTTTCCGGCAATTTAACTATGCTGCGTTAACATTTACGACTCCGCAGCACTTTTCTGAGAGAGCAGCGAGTTAAACACAACAAAAATAAAGCCCTCATCCTTTAGAGCTTATATCTAGCCACGTGTACTGTATACTTTCATGGTCACGACATTTGACAGTAAACAACAAAGGTCACCATCTCTGAGGTACATCTCTGAGATCTCCGTCTTATATGGTTAATCTTTTATCACTATATGCAATATTCTTTTTCATTACGCACATCTCCTCAAAGTTGTTTTCCTTTCAAGATAAATCGATATTTGCAGGTAAAGTCTCCCCTCATACTACCGAGGTCTCTAATGAAAGGTTAATGCTGATGCAGTTTGACACTAGTATCGTTGCAGGTGAACTTTGCGAGTATTTGCCCAACGTTGTATACAAATTCGCCAATCCGCAACCTGGTACTTTATTTTATAGGTACTTCATAAATACTTTATAAATAGGTAATTGTATTTATAGGTAATTTATAGGCGCTTTATTTTATAGGTATTTCATTTTATAGTAGTTCTCAGGTAGATAAAATGTAATGTTGATTGCAGCGGAATTCAGCCTACGATAGTAAAGAGCCAAAACAAATGCTAAATAGCATTTTGTTCAACACCCCAACAAGTCCTTCTCCCCTTCGAATAGGAACAATAACATTTGTATAACACTCTGATATAAGCAGTGCAGAAAGATGGAAACCATAATATACGTGTTAACTCTATCCAGGTGGAGATCTATTTCTCGTCCAGCTAACATTTGGAAAATCGAAGATAAGCCCGATTTCATTGATCCTTTTGATTTAGAATAAAGTAATTGACATTTCTGTCACTTCACTACAAGTTATTAATTTAATAGTAATTGAATATGCTGAAGCGAATCATGATGATTAATAGATCCAATGTTTATTTCAAGTGTTCTATAGTATTAAGTTGGGGAAAGATAAATCACCAGCAGGATAAGATGCTGGTCTCTCAAAATTCTTCTGTGTAACAATGATATTAATGTCTCTTTCGGCCATTGCTCATCAAAGATTTCTGTAGCTTGAATGCTCCTCTTTACGTTTCAATCTTTAATATTGAATTTTGGGGGCTCATAGAGGATTAGCAGTTGCTCTTTCATAAAAGACTTCAGTCACTAGGCCACCGATCATGTCCAGTGAAGAAATAGCGAAAATAATCCCGTGGTGAGATCTTTACTCTGGGTTCGGATGTTTAAAAAGGCAGTAATATTTTCTCCTGAAAATATCTCCTTTATAATTGAGAGATTTTCTTATGCACAAATCTACCACATATCAGTTATCCTGTCGCATTAATGTGAATACTATGGTGTTTTATTGAGTAGGACCAACCTTCCAGCTTTTCTGTTCAGGCTACTTTATAACCTCTTCATTCATTTCTAAAATTTCACTTTCAGATGCCGTTTTTTTAAAATTCTGGAACCTCTTAAATAACATACTACTTGTGACAAAATAAGTGGTAGTGCTAGTTTGGTTGCTAAATCGGGGTTAAGTCGGAGTTGACATACACATACCTGTTCACTTGTGTCTATGACTTGGCACACGATGACAACTCTTTGAGATGTAGTTGATACTGATCTAGAAAGTAGTTCCTGTAGATTATGTTCTAGAATTAGTTGCTCTCCGTTGGATACCTTTCTGTTCTGTTTCTCTAGCGTTTCAGTTTCTCAATGCAAATGACGCTGAAGTGAATTTTCTATGGCATATATAACAACTAGACTATTTGCTTTAAACATTCATAGACATGCTCTCAGTCAAGGTATCTTCAATAGGGCACAACTCGGGTATATCTTTCTTCTTGTCAGTGATCACTAAGACATGCAAAGCTATCCTGGCTTCACTCGGTCTCATTTCACATTTTGCTATGTTTCCGCTATACACAAGTTTTACTGGGATATAAATGAGTCGAAAAGACACTGTTCAATATCCTTATCGATATGCCTGATCAAGGCTTTTTCTTTTCTATGCCACATATATAAATGTCGAGTACATGTGCGGATGTATACCTATACTCGGTTGTTAATGTAAAGTAGAAAGTATCCGGCTCAAAAGAGAAAACACCTTCCGATATTTCTGGTAGGGCACCTACGAGATGCTGCTGGTTGGGAACCGGAAAGTCTCCCCCTCATTCTAACATTATAGATGTGTTATTTTCTTCTTCTCTCGGTTTTATACAATTCTCAAAGTAAAACCATTTTCTAGAAAATTGTCAAATGAAAACTCTCGTTCTGTGTAACCAAAAAGGCAATACAAAATGCTTCACACTTCCACTATTTGCTTTATCTATCAAAATTTTCTGCGTATGACTTTCCGAGTATTGTTACTATTATTGTTACCTCTATCGTTCACGATGCTTGTGAAACCGTTTGAATTTTCTTTTTTTTTTCTATTAAATGTTCATTATTGTTTTCTATTTATGGTTAGTATCCATTCTGAAATGAAACTTGTATCGTACTGATGTTTTATTTGTTTCGTGTAGTGTTGTATAATTTTCGATATTTGGAAGTGTATATTGTGCTGTTTAGCTAGTTCACAAGTTACCATAAAATGAAAAATGTGAAAGTAATTGACATATAAAGTATCTAAAACCAATAAAACCAAACCTTTTAGGGTATCGTTGCACTTATTAATAAAAGCTAATGTAGGTAGGAAATAATCGGAGAAATGTTTGTAGGAGAAAACAAAAATATTGTATAGGTGGACTATTAACAAAGTAGCCCGAGTTGCTCAAATTAGAAGCAACATAACCATAAAACCTGGCTCTTCAGTGCTCACAATGCGGAAAGAACTAACGGAGAATTCGGAACTCTTCAGTGGTAGCTAAAATATTGAGGAATTGAAGAGAAACAGTAGAGAGGCAATTGCAAGTCCTTATCAAGGCAAATCACCTTTTAAATATCATAAATCTTGTTTTAATTATTGTTTTAGTAGGCTCTTTATTTATTCCATCAAATCATTTCCACGCCTTTCCATAAGTGTTTCAACTCACCCCTTACTCTCATTTACCAAAGCAATAACAAGCGTTTAGTAGGAAATGCGTTCTAGCATAACCATCCTACCTGTTTTATGTCTAAGGTATCTGCTACTAAATTATGTGCTTTTTATTTATTTATTTCTTAGTTTGGTGAGTGTGTTATTTGAAGAAGGTATATCTGCTGATATTAGAAAGGCGAAAGTACTTAGACTACATCAATCGTTACCTCCATGCAATTCGCTTCATTTTTTTTAAATTTAATTTTTTAAAAATTTCTTCGCGGGTCAGGCAAATGGGTATTAAATACAAGGTTCCATGTGGTCGAGTATACGCATTCCCAAAAGTTTCAGAACCGGAACCGATCCTAAAAATTAAGAGCCATCTCTGATTTTACATTAGGCTGACATGAGTGATTGAAGACCAAGACTGTCCTTCAGAAAATGTGGGGGGAATTAAAAACAAAAAAAAAATGAGTTTAATTGCTTAAAACTTTCAGCTCGGTTGATTTTTCATAAGAATAAGCAAACATATATACTATTACTCTACCTCCTGGGTTGTGCGTTCGAGTATTACGTATTTTTTGCACACTAAACTACACTATGAATCTAAACCGAAGCAGCAATCAGAGTTTTTATCATAATGAAAAATAATTTAACGTTATTCCTTAAGCAACATCGGCTATGCAAAGAAAATGAAGTGAATCAAGTATTTATTATCATAAACAATGTTATGTAGATCAATAAATGCATGCATCAAAATAGGAAGAAGAAATAGAATGTCTATGGTTCTGGGAAAACAAGGAGGTACCTAGCCCTACAAGAAAAAATATATCCAAGTATTTAGCTGAATTTGCTGAATTGTTACAGTTGTTTAAATTAGTAGACATCATTTAGTTATCAGAGAAAGTTTGATTTCGAATTGGCCAAATATTTTCCTGAAATATGACAACGTATCCCTATATTACTAAAGTAGTAACCAACAGTAACAAGGAAGCGGAATTAAATAAAAATAATATAATGAAGTTATTTTGGTAATATACAATTTTAATGTTCTTTAATGGCTGGTTCTCTGTCTGTCTTGTTGAATAAATATTCAGAAGAATTAAAACAATAGTGTTGTCAAAGATTTTATCTATGACATATTAATAGCCAATGAACAATAGTAGCTATTTAGTATCATGACAGCCTCAATATGATTAGAGGTTAGAAATAATCAATTCGCGCTCTCATTATCTCTCTCTCTTTTTCTCTTTGTATGTAACCGTGTGTGTGTGTGTGTATGTGTGTGTGTGTGTGTGTATGTGTTTGATGACAGACACATATATGGATGTATGTGTAATATATGCATGCGTCGAGAATAGCTCACTGGTTAATATGTTCACTTCGCAATCAAAAGGTACCTAACTCTTTACTAAAGTCTGGCACACTGTCACCACAACGCTATTTTCCCAGTGCATTATGACTTAAACTGGATAGACAGAAACGCTGAGGAATATCGTGGAAATGGTTATGTCACCAAGGTAAATACCCAGGATTCCATCATGCTATGTCATGTTCATTTGAGGAAACGGTTATGCCAAGTGTTCACGTGTATATAGAACTATATATATAGAAAATTCCAACGTGTAGGCAGTCGGTTTGAAATTTCTGAGTTATCAATGGGAGCCCGGATTCAAATCTTCTGTAACAGACAAGCCAATTGATTATCACCGATACCCTGGGTTTCCACAAGAACATCGCTTTTTTGTGTTTTTTGTAGCGACACTAACCCCATATAGAAGTTTAAAGTGGTACTTCCTACAACAGCATTACCCTACTACCACACAAATCTAATTGAGTGGAATTAATCTGTGTGCCAGGAACTCTGCGTCAGTCTATGACTCAATCAAAACAATGAGACATGGAGAAACAAGTAAGATAAACGGTAACCACATCTACTAACCTTAATGAATTTGTTGGAGACGTCGCAGCCTCAACTCATGTCTGAGCATCACCAGGAGCCTTGTAACAGGCCACTAACATTTTTTGCTTCGTTATTGCTCCTGTCATCAACTTAAAGTCCCTAAAAGCAGGGCTGATCAGTTCCATATGTCTGATATCCGACAATATGTATATATATATATATATATATATATATATATATATATATATATATATATATATATATATATATATATATATATATATATATATATATATATATATATATATATATTTATATATATATATATATATATATAGGTGTGCGTGCATATATATATATATATATATATATATATATATTTATACACATTTATGTCAGAAGAAGAAGAAGAAGAAAGAGAAGAAGGAGACGAACACCAACAAAGTGCTTTTAGCGTTGCCTGTAAGACTTTTACTAAAAAAAAGACACTATTACCCAACAGAGTTCTTTAATCAGCTGACTCAACTCAGGATATAACTGTTGTTTCGACATGCTTAACATGTGTATATGTTTATATGCATGCGTATGAGTGCATACATATACATAAATACATGTGTGTATAAATTCATATTTCTATGTACACTCACACACACACACATGCATATCTATGTGCATGTGGGTAAGTGTATGGATACGAATGTTTGTATATATAAATATGTGTGTGTGTGATTGGGTGTATATATTTGATACATGTTTGTATGAACACAAGTATTTTGATTATCCCCACGTTTTTAGTTGTAATGGAGAAATATATATATAATAAAAGAAGGAAAATGCACACAATTTACATAGCTTTAATATTTTTTAAATGGCAGCTAAATCTGATAGCCGACCGGTTTCGCGTTTTGTTAATCATGACATTTTATTTATTGTGATTTTGTATTTTCTTCAGGTAATGTGAGTCCATGCTCATGGACTAAAACTTGTTAAGAACATACGAAATCACAATAAGTTTAATGTCATGATTAGTGAAACACGAAACAAGTCGAATACCATAATACAGTAATCCATCGCCATATCGCAGTTCACCTATCACGGCTTATTATTTAAGGTAACGTCGATTCCTCCGTGATGTTGTTTTGCATTTATAATAAAATAAATACATACAAGATATAAAAATAATTTTAAAAATACAGTACTGTTTCTACTTTGCGGATTTTCAACTATCACGTGGGGATTTGGAACGTAACACCAGCGATAGTCGAGGCATTACAGTACTCTATCATTTAAAATATATTGAAACTATGTAAATTGCGTGCATTTTCCTTCTTTTATAACACACACACACACAAAAACATATAGGAGGAGCACTCCGTCGGTCACGGCACAGAGGCTCCCAGCTGATACGATCAACGGAACAGCTTGCTCATGAAATTAACGTGCAAGTGGCTCAGCACTGCGCAGACACGTGTACCCTTAATGTAATTCTCATTTTTTCAAGCTGAGTGGCCAGGAACAGGGTGAAATAAAATGACTTGCTCAAGGACACAACGCGTGTGTGCGCATACATGTGAACGTATATATGTGTATATTCAAATATGCACGTCAAAACGGCACGCACTCACATACGTATGTATATTTCTATGTCTATATGTGTGTGTATATATATTTATAAATATGTGTGTATGTGTAAATGTAGATATGAATATGTATTTATACATATACATATTGATAAATGAGCAAATATTCATGTATATTCATATGTACATTTGTATGTGTATGTGTACTGACACTCACAGATACAGACGTTTACATGCATTCCCCAACCAACATATATGATGACAGGGTTTACTGATTGAATCTTGTTAGATCAGTTAGTCTGAATTCTCCATAGTTTACACATACAAAGATAGAAATTAAACCTGACATTTGTAAATGTTATTTAACATTAAAGTGATAACATGCTTGAATTTAAACCAGTTTTCTATTTCTGTTGAGTGATTTTCATATTATTCTTAAGAATCGGGTCGCCTATTCGACTTTATAATTAATTCATTAGATTCTACTAATTTAAAAGGCAAAGAAGACAATAATCTGCAAAAAGTGGCACTTGAGAATCTGCAAAATCTATCATTTAAATGAAATCTTTTCGAATTGTATTCTTTGTTTTCTTTCTTTTTGTCATTATTCACTCAACTATGGAATAAACAATGCATTATTTATGCAACTATGAGAGGTAAATTGATAGAAACGTATAGCGTGTGGCCCCAAACTACGTTGTATAGTTTTAAAGATTTATGTTCTAAGTTCAAATCCTCCTACGACCAGCCTTGCTGTTTATTATTCAAAAGTTGATAAAACGGGTAATTTAAAGAAAACACCTCGGAATGCTGGGAACTAATTGCATACCACACGCCTCCTACAAAAGGCTTATAAATTTAATGATGTTGTAACTAAATTACGAACGATTAGTTACCCAGTTGCACACTCACGCATAAATAAATACACACGAAAATACATACAACAGGAGACATACCAACCCGTCTGGAGCAAAGTAAGGCTGAACATGGGATCTTGGGGAGATAATGTAAATCCTATATATACTAGCAGTATAGCTCGGCTTAGCTCGGGATTAAGTTGGGATTATTAAGCTAATCAAGTTCTTTATTTCAAACCAAACTAAGTAACATCGACGTCAAATTTAGGAAGATATATATATATATAGGCAACACATACACACACACGCACCCACCCACACACACACGCACAAACACACACACAAACACACACACACACACAAACACACACACATCTTGCTTTTATATATATATATACGGATATATATATATATATATATATATATATATATATATATATATATATATATATATATATATATACACTCAAACATATATCCACATACATATGAGCACACACACACACACATATACACATTATTGTATATGAGTGTTTATACGCATGCGTATTTGTAAGAATTAATGTGTGAAGCTGTATGGATATACGTATATTTATTTATGTATACATACAGGTTTGTTGCATTGTGATGTTTGGATGAATGTTTCTTATGTAAGTATATAATTGTAGGTTGTTTATTCTTGATATGATTCCCAATATATAAATGGTTTCTGTTACAGATATGTTTCTTTTGATTTTTCTATTCCCAATTTTTACAGAGAGCACATTTTTCATTTTGACAAATTGGCAATATGATTGTCAGTGTTATTATTCGTTATTATTGTCAAATGAAATCATTATTATTTTGCTTACATATCTATACTACTATGTGTATGTGTATATATATATATATATATATATATATATATATATATATATATATATATATATATATATATATATATATATATATATATATATATATATATATATATACATATATATGTATATATATATATATATACATACATACATATACGTATATATATGTATGTGTATGTGTATATATGTATATGTATGTATATATATATATATATATATATATATATATATATATATATATATATATATATATATATATATATATACATATATATATATATATACATATATATATATATATATATATATACTATATATATATATATATATATATATATATATATATATATATATATATATATATATATATATATATATATATATATATATATATATATATATATATATATATATATATATATTATAATAAGATCTGGTAATTAGTCATATATTAATATATTAATTAATATCGATTAAATATCAGGGGGCCAGCACATTTAAAGAATCAAAGAGATTCAGAAATATTACCTGCAATCTCAGGGGATTAAGGTACATTTTAAAAAGTAACGTCGACCACTAACGTGGACAATTAATGTGTTAAGACTTTTGAATTTTACCATTAAGCTGTAATTAGCAGAACCACATGCACGCGCACCCATGGCGGTGGGCAACTATGTATACGATTCTGATAATTGCTGTTACATTACAAATCAGGCTGATGATGAATAGACAAATGGTAAGAATTTGTTAAATCCGAAACCTGGTTCCTGTTTAATAATGATTTTTTAGGTGATTTTTAATGTCTTGCCCGCTCACGTTTTTGGTATGCTGCTATATTTCATGTTGAGAACTTTTTAGGTCTTAATAGACACAAGATGTGATCTATTTCTAACACATTAATTGTCCACGTTAGTGGTCGACGTTATTTTTTAATATATATATATATATATATATATATATATATATAGATAGATAGATAGATAGATAGATAGATAGATAGATAGGTAGATAGATAGATAGATAGATAGATAGATAGATAGATAGATAGATAGATAGATAGATGGATAGATAGACAGGGAAATTGATCGATAAAAAACACCGTGCAATTCATGCTGAACTTCAGCTACTACAGTCGACTCTATGACCTCCGATTATCTTTGAGAGCCCAAACATCTAGCGCAACATCTTTGTTAAATTCAATTATTTGTAGCGTTAAAATTGAACGAGTTGTTAACTTTTTTTTTTAAATATGTGCTTTTAAATATTAATTAATATTTGACAAGTGTATGCATTGCATTTGATCTACCCTAAATCAGAAATCAACAAGCGCTAATACATTGCTGGGTTTTATGTTTATCATTATGATCACTCATGAAACTTTAGGCTTAAGAAAGAATTGTAATATACCAAAATAACAACTTCGTGCTATGATATTGCTGTCTCTTGTGTTCATACTTCATTCTAAAATTAGATTCAATAAATTTAAATATTTATCTTTACCTCTAGTAGTTTTAAGTTGAAATCTCTTGATAGGAGTTTAGCCAAGAGCCATGCATATAGTTAGCGATTATCCTCATGTCATCACTCAATATGTAGATATCTAATAAATTGTATTGAAATTCTGATAATCTTGCTAATGATATACTTTATCCAGAGCTACATAACACATGATACTAATATTCGTTACATTCTAGAGAGTAGCCTGTGATTTGAGGAAATTTGTCTGACAATTAAATTAGCTGTAGATACTATATAAGGAATCATATTGATAAAATAAGTATCACTTGTAAGTTAATAATAATCAATTCTAATTAATAAGGGCTTAGGGAAATTAAATTTATCAAATGTTGACTAAGAGTTGAGCTATTTTCCCTCTTTGAAATATATTCAGTTTTTATCTTTTCAATTTTTTCATATTTTGCTCTATCAAAATATTGCCTTTCCTCTTAGTTTGTTTTTGTTTCTCACTTTTGCTTCTGTTTCGATATTGAGAGTGAACTGAAACACACTTAGCACTAAGTATGACAGAAATATGGTTATTGATCCTATAATTTGTATATAGGAAGTTTGCAAGTGACTACTTTTTACTTTTTGGCTTCTAAGATTTTTATTTTTATTACTGCATAGCACCACTAGCATAATCTATTGAATAATTTTGTCTCTACCCAACTGAAGACCTCGACATCATGTCAGGTGTCTAGGGCAAGTAACATCGATGAAGACCATGAATGCCCAAGTTAAGCTAATTATTATTCAATACATGTTTCTACTCCTGATGTAAATTGCTTTTTGCATCAATGCGTTGGCAGAAATAGTTGTGGATTGTATAAAGTGTCAAATATTGTATACATCCATTTCCCTGTCTTATATCAAATCCAGCATAATGTTTAATGAGCAAGTAATGCAGTCTCTACTCAGTTATTGACTTTAATAGAATCAGCAACTATATTCCCTCAAATTGTAAAAAAAATTAAATAGACACGTTACATATATCATAGCCCAAAGACATGGGATATTCATAGCTGTAATGACTGTTGCATGTTGGTAAAAAAAAAAACAACGACCAAAACTGTTTTCGAATCAACAAAAGAAACTTTGTGTCTCCGTTTGACCTGCTACAATTAGTAATGGAAATCCTTCAAATCACACCAGTATGAATGAAGCAGATGGCGATTGTTTTGTATATATACACTAAGAGAGGATGGTCATGACTGCAACGTCTTTACTAATGGTTTAGCTCAGCACCGATACACTTAAGTAAAATAAACATCAAAACTACTATTGCTAGTGACAAAATGAGTGAATTTTTTTCGCGGAAACTCCATTTGACAGAAATAGGAAATAAGTCTCCTCCAAAATCATTCTCTACATACATAATGATAGTGAGGTTGTGAAATACTAGGTTCACGTGGCCTAAGAAAAAGATACAAAGATCACAACTGGAATGCTTTTGATCGGAGACATACTAGGTCATGTATTATCGAAGAAATGACAGCGAAAATATCATCTGACTAGACTATATCAAGAACAATCCATTG